>NC_012871.2:43507668-43807668 GCF_000003195.3 Sorghum bicolor
GAGCTTTTCGGTCCACCTCCGCTAGCATCAAGTTTCACCATAAAAGGAGTTATAATTTATTTACTAAAAATACCACAAGAAACCTTAATTTAAAAAAGAAATATTTATAACTTCACTAACAGTCATTCAAAAATCATGATAATTTTATCAGAGCCTATTCATGTCATATGTAACAACATCCTAAATTTGCATGGCCATCAGATTCACAGATCTCAAGATATAATTACCTCCTATTTAATCAAGATTAAATCATATCTATTTATTTCTACAAAAACATGGCATGTTTTATATTTTTAATAAAAACTAGATTAACACAGGAATCTAGCAAAATTGGAACCACTCCATTTGGATCTGTATAACCCGAGTTATGAAGTTTTCAAAAACAACACAGGATTTGCTAAACAGTGAACCAGAGGTGTGAGAGAGAGAGGCAGGTGGGGTCTGCTGACAGACGGGACCCACACGACAGAGAGACAGAGACAGGGTGAGCTCGTCGCTGGCGGAACTCGACGACGGCGAGGTCTCGGTCGAATACAAGGGCACCATCATGACCCTCTCACCAAGGCAGACCTGCCGAGGTGCGAAACCCTAACTCTACCGAGCTCTAGGGGGCTCGCCGGCGTGAATGGCGGCTCGGCGGCGCTGCGGGCGGTACACCGGCGTGCACAACCGATGCCGACCCAGTTGAGGTTCACGACGAGCTTCAGTGAGTCAAGGGGAGGCTCTAGGAACAAAAACGAGAAGGAATGGTGGAGCATGGTGGTCTGGCCAGGTCGCCGGTGACCTCTGCGAACTCCGGTGAGGTGGAGCTCACGACGGAGTGGACAATGTGGCCTCACCAGTGTTCGGCTAAGGGAAAGAGGTGGACATCGAGGTAGAGGACATCAAGGCAGAGCTCTGGGCGGGCTAGCTTGGCCGGAGACGCGGTCGAGCGGACGGGAAAGCTCGTCGAAGCACGGCGAAGCTCGCCGAGGACGAAGGCGGGCGCAATGTGGAGCACTGGAGGGGTGAATGGCGCATCTGAGGCGTCCACTCGGTGCATGGCGACTTGTGGACATCGTTGGAGCTGACAGGAGGGGCCGTCAACGGTGTACGGCCGACAGGTGGCCGGACAAGCGGCGGCGGGTGAGTTCTGTCCAAACTGAATCGGGCGATTCAGTCGCCATGGCCAGTGACTGAAGCTCGATCTTTGCCAACGTTTTACTCGCGATTCACTCGATGGTTTTGGCTCAGATTTGTTCCATTGGGTAGAGCTACACGAGATCTACAAGTTTGTTTACAGGATCAAAGTCTAACTCGGCTAAATTCTAGACTTAGCCAAATTCGGCTAAGTGTGGAAACAGCACTGATTTCTGGCTTGTGGGCCACTTTTAGTCTGGTTCCAAGCATTTTCATAAAATGTCATCAACATAACTTTTGTAGCTTATGAAATTTACTACAACTTTGTTTTAGATGTTATTACATGCAAGGTCTTTAACACCAGGTTCATAAAACATCTTTGAAAAGAGGTCTAGGGGGTCAACTAGGTCAACCTAGGGCTAACCATGACTTGGGGCATTTTTGGGAAAAACCTCCAATATAAACTTTGTTCAAAATGTTATTCTAAACATCATTAAAGTATTTTTGAAGACAATGTACACTTATTTGCATTGGTCACCCATTATTATCACTCATATCAAGTCTCACAAGCAATTCAACCATACATGGTATACATAAGAGGACATGTGATCATGATGGATGCTTATGAATGAGCATGATGATGCTTATGTTGATGCAATGCTCATGGTTGACATGCAAGCTAACAATAGGAGTGTTACAGCCCTCCCCCCTTACAAAAATCTCGTCCCGAGATTTGAAAGACATACCATTTTTCGTAGAATGAGGAATAAGTTACTTGTAAATAGTCTTCCCTTTCCCAAGTGGCATCTCTTTCACTTTGACGGTTCCACAACACTCTAAAAAGTTTAATCACTCTCCCCCGAGTAACTCTTTCCTTGACATCAAGAACTTGCACAGGCTTCTCTTCCTAAGATAGTTTGGACTGCAGCTTAAGACCTCTTGTTTCAACTCTTTCTTCAGGCACACGAAGACACTTCTTGAGTTGAGACACATGGAATACAGGGAAAATAGCTCTCATTTCCGGAGGTAGCTGTACCTTGTAAGCCACTTTGCCACTTTTCTCAATAATCCGGTAGGGACCCACATACCTAGGGGCGAGCTTCCTCCTTACGCCGAAGCTATTCACTCCCTTCATGGGTGATACCTTTAGGTATACAAAGTCACCTACCTCAAACACAAGTGGTCTTCTTCTTCTGTCAGCATAGCTTTTCTGTCTAGCTTGGGTAGCTTCCATGTGTTTCCAGATAACAAGAATTTGCTTTTCGGCTTCTTTGACAAAGTCAATTCCATAGAACCTCCTTTCACCAGGTTCGACCCAGTTTAGAGGAGTTCTACATTTGCGGCCATACAAAGCTTCGAAAGGAGTCATGTGAATACTCTCTTGATAACTATTGTTGTAAGAGAATTCAGCTAGCAGTAGCCACTTCTCTCATGCGCCCTTGGAAGATATAACACATGCCCTCAACATGTCTTCCAAGATTTGATTCACCCGCTCAGTCTGACCGGAGGTTTGAGGATGGTAGGCTGAACTGTGAACCAATTTTGTACCAAGGAGCGAATGCAAATGTTCCCAAAAGCGGGCAGTGAACTGAGGACCTCTATCAGAAATGATGGTGCAGGGCACTCCGTGCAACTTAACAATCTGAGAGAAGTACAACTCAGCATAGTCGGATGGTCGGTAGGTAGAATGTACGGGAATAAAATGAGCTGACTTGGTCAAGCGGTCAACAATCACCCATATGGAATTGTGTCCCTTTTGGGTAGGGAGAAGTCCAACAATGAAATCCATGCTGATTTCTTCCCACTTCCAACCCAGAATTGACAAAGGTTGCAATGAACCTGCAGGCTTAAGGTGAACTGCCTTTACCCTGCAGCAAGTGTCACATCTAGCAACATAGGCTACTATCTCCTTCTTCATCTTGGTCCACCAGAAACAAGGTTTCAAGTCTTGGTACATTTTGTTGCTACCAGGATGGATGAACAACTTGGATGAATGAGCGTCATCTAAGATCTTGTTGCATAGCTCACGGTCCTTAGGTACAACTAGTCGATCGTCAAACCACAGTACACCCTTCTCATCTACCCTAAAATGCTTGGTGTCTTCCTCTTGCATTTTTCTCTTGATATGGAAGATAGCAGGGTCAGTCTTTTGGAGTTCTATAATTTGACTCTCCAACGAGCAACTGACTTCAATGTTGTGCAGGACCACAGGATGCAATAAATTGAAACCTTCTTCTAGGAGAGGTCCAACATGTTGCCTCTGGCTAAGAGCATCGGCTACAACATTGGCTTTGCCTGGATGATAGTGTACTTCCAGATTATAGTCTTTTATCAATTCCAACCATCTTCTTTGTCTCATGTTTAGTTCGGGCTGAGTGAAGATATATTTGAGGCTCTCATGGTCAGTATAAATGTGACACAAATTACCCAATAGATAATGCCTCCAAAGTTTCAATGCATGCACAACTGCTGCTAACTCTAGATCATGAGTCGGTAGTTAACTTCGTGCTTCCTCAGCTGCCGAGAGGCATAGGAGATGACTCGGCCTTCTTGCATAAGTACACAACCTAAGCCAGTGCCTGATGCGTCGCAAAAGACATCAAATGGCTTTTCAATGTCAGGCTGTGCCAAAACAGGAGCAGTGGTCAGCAGGTGACGTAAAGCAGTGAAAGCGACTTCACACTCCTGAGACCATACAAATTTCACATCTTTTTGCAGAAGCTTGGTCATAGGCTTGGCTATTTTGGAGAAGTCTGAAATAAAGCGACGATAATATCCGGCTAGACCGAGAAAACTCCGAGCCTCATGTACTGAAGTCGGGGCCTTCCAGTCTAGAACCTCCTGCACCTTTGAGGGGTCAATAGAAATACCGTCTTTAGAAAAAAATATGGCCTAGGAAAGGCACTTTCTTCAGCCAAAACTCAAACTTGCTGAACTTGGCATAGAGCTGTTGTTCTCACAGTCTAGTGAGCACAATCCGAAGGTGTTTCTCATGGTCTTGGGCATTTTCAGAATACATCAATATGTCATCGATGAACACCACCACAAACATATCCAGTTCAGGCATGAACACCAAATTCATCAGGTACATGAAATGAGCAGGGGCATTAGTCAGACCAAAGGACATGACTAGATACTCATACAACCCATACCTAGTAGAGAAAGTCATTTTAGGAATGTCTTTGGGTCGGATCTGGATTTGATGATACCCGGATCTCAGATCAATCTTTGAGAATACCTTAGCCTTAGCTAATTGATCAAACAGAATATCAATGCGAGGCAGGGGATACTTGTTTTTGATAGTCACGGCATTCAGCGGATGATAGTCTACACACATATGTAGAGACTTGTCCTTCTTCTTGACAAAGAGAGCCAGACAACCCCATGGAGAAGAACTAGGCTGAATAAGACCTTTCTCTAGGAGTTCTTGCAATTGCCTCTTCAATTCTGCCAATTCAATGGGTGGCATTCGATATGGCCTTCTAGAGATAGGTGCGGTACCCGTAATTAAATCAATTTTAAACTCTATGTCCCCGTCTGGTGGCAACCCAGGCAGATCCGCTGGAAAGACATCCGGAAACTCACACATTACAGGAATCTCTGCCACAGTGATTGGTCTGATAGCATTAGCAGCGTGACGGATGTCATCATTTTTGGGGAGTTGGACTAAGAACGCTTCTTTACTATTAGGTTCCCTCAACATGACTACCCTCATTGAGGTATCTATCAACACCCCATGCTTACTCATCCAATTCATTCACAGAATAACATCTATTCCCAAGCCTGGCAAGATTACTAAATCTGCTGGATAATTATGCCCTTCAATGGCAATATGTACATCCCTCACTAGTTGATTTGTAGAGATTTGATTACCAGCAGCACTAATGCAAAATTTTCCATTGTCAAGATCCACTACATGCTGCCCATGTTTAGATGCGAATGCTTGACTCATAAATGAATGTGAAGCTCCAGAATCAAACAAGACAACTGTAGGGTGTTGATTGACAAGAAACATACTAGCGGTGACCACTTCACCTTCAAGGATTTCTTCAACAGTGGTATAGTGCACTCAGACAGTATGGTTATTAACCCCCGCTGCAGAATTTCTCGTGGGATAAGGGCAATCCCTCGCCCAGTGACCAACTTGTTTGCAGTTAAAGTAGGGACAGTTATCAGGGGGAGTCTTGGGACCTCCTTGACCTGTGGCACCTCGGGGAAGAGCAACTGTGAAAGACTTGTGAACTACCGTCTTCACATTTGACTTCTTCTGCGGCAGCCTGTACCTTGTCACAGCATTGGGTGGGCGATAGGCCAGCTTGTTTGTCACAGGAGCCTTGGACTGCGAAGAACCTACCTCATAGGCCCGCTTGCGGTTCTTGGATGCAGCATAGATAGCATTGGAGTTCTCCTGGGTCAACGCATCACTCACAAACTCATCAAAGGTGGTACTCTTATTACCAGCCATGTTCTTAGACAACTTGGGCCACAGTCCTCTCTGGAAACTGGCAAGCTTCTTTGCCTCAGTGTCAACAAACTCAGGAGCATAGCGAGACAAGATATTGAAAGCATGGAGATACTCAGGCAAACTTTTGGTTCCCTGAGTCAAGTTCATGAACTCAGTATGCTTGATAGTCATTAAGCCCTACAGAATATAAGTGTTCCTGAACGCAGTTTGGAACTGATCCTAGGTTACAACAGCATTGGCAGGCAAGCTGGTCCTATAATGGCTCCACTAGACACCTCCTTTGCCCTCCAACTGGTGTGCTGCATATTCCGCCTTCAGTTCTTCAGTCACCCTTAACAAGCAGAACTTCTGCTCAAGGGTATTGAGCCATTCATCAGCTTCTAGAGGTTCAGAGGCCTCCTTGAAAACCAGTGGCTTCGTGTCCTGGAAATCCTTGAAGTTGCTATACTGATTCGCTTCTCCGCCTTGGCGGGCATGGCGACCACCCCGGTTCTGCTATGCCATGGTTTGCATAGCTTCATTTAGCATCCGCTGGCCCTCCACAAGAGTTGCCAGGAGCTCAACAGGCATAGGCGGGGGAGGAGGTGGTGGTGGCGGCACCTCATTGTGGCCGGAGCGAGTGTTGCGATCCATCAGCACAAGGAATACCAAGTGACCGTTTAGGATAACAGATATAATTGCCATGAATCTCGATTGCTGCCATACGAAATTTAATGAAGTAAATTCACATAATACAAGGCACAATAATCCGTATACAACAAGGGAATATCATCCACGACACTGGTTATTCTCATGATCATTCACGACCACATTTCACAAGGATTAAAGACATTGCTGGAAATTATTTAAGCTGAACATAAACATGGAGCGTCACATACAGGTGCATATGGTTTACACAAGGTCATTATCGCAAATTTAGTCTTACAAGAAAGGGCATCATGGCCAAATACATAGAATCTCACTGGAAATTCAGATTACATGTCCATTACATAAAGAGTTCGAAACTGATACATAAGCATGGAAACCAGCGCTAGGCTACATATCTTCCTCAGATTCTCCATTAGAGATGATGCCATCATCCTGATCTTCCTCACTGGGGGCCTGTTCATGATTAATGGGGGTAGGGTGTGGAATAGGATTTATGATATTATTTAGGCGATGGACATCTAACTGCAGCTCAGCAATTCTAGTGATCAGCTCTTCCTCTCTAATCTCAGCATGGAACAAAGCTTTAACTCTAGTAGCTTCTCTATTTTTAGCCAAGCGCATAGCCTCATCTCGCTCTCTAGTCATTTGCATCATGCGAGCTTGTGCCTCATTGCGCTCTCTAACTGCATTTTCAACTTGGTTGCGGCGGGCTTGCAAAGCGGTGTGATAGTTTTGAATTTCAGCTTGTGCATCGCTAAAGGCCTTGCGGTGCTTGCGTACGCGCTTGCACAGTTTGCGCTGCCCAACTTGAACTTGCTGGAGCGCTAGCATGGCTTCTATGTAGGTGTCTTTGCGTACATAGTACAACTTAAGTACCTCCAGCATGGCACTCATAGCAGGGCTAGAGCTTTATCCTAATATGGTTTCTCTCATCTCCAGGCGCTCAGTTCCTATCTGGGACACAAAAGTGTCAGTTACACTCACTCTAGGGAAAGATCCAGCTAGCCCATTCACTAGCTCATCACCATAGTCCTGGCATATTTCTAACAGTACTTCTAGGGCTGCTACTTGGGCACAATCCCAAGGAGTTTGGCCATCGGACTCTACTATCCAACCTAGCCACTGTGGGTTATTTGGACAAGGAGGAACTGTAAATTGGACATCTACCCAAGGAAAAGATCTTGCATGCTCGGCCTCTGTCCAAGTGTACTAAGGTGGTTCATCATATCCCACTGAGCTTAGCACTCTCCACAACAAGGTAGGAGTGCCAAACATGTCCAGAAAAGTCTCACTTGCATGTGGGGCTGCCATCTGTAGGAAAGACCACAACTTGAGTAAGGAAGATTAATTACAAGGGGAGGTAATTAGATATAGTTTCGGAATTATAAGAATTGAGTAGTGCATAAGGGATGCATGAATGATTCATGATGCATGCACGTTCCATACGTCCTTACCATTCCTAGAAGAAAGTTCTAACGGTATAGTCGGTGGCATACATACGTGCAGTCTTTATACGTAACTACACGGTCTACACGTTTCGTTGTTAGTGTACCTGCAGAAATTTTCATTTCAGCCCAACCCCACAAGAGTATATGTGCAGAAATGAAAGTCTAATCATCTACAACCAAGCTAGGTACTCCGATATATATTCCTGAACATATATCGCAGCACACTACCCATTTGGGATACACCCATATATACATCAAACATGTATATGTGGCTGCACCTACTACCCACAAATAAGTAACTTCATATATACATGTGTGAAACATGTAAATACTCCAGTAACCACAGCTAACACTCCCCTAGACCGACGGTTGGTCGGTCATGCTCTCACAGCTCACACTTACTGTAGCGTAGAGGCATATAGATCCATACATTACCACTCAAGCAAGTGGCATCTATACAATTTCAGGCCGTATGGACGACAAAAGAAAACAAACATTGCTTACCATGGCGTAGAGGTACATGATCCATTCATTACCACTTAAGTAAGTGGCATCCATATTATTGCATGCCAGATGGACGACGAAAGGAAAAAACCCCCATGTTAGTAATATTAAGGCACCTAGACGTCCTTAAATTGGCATAAAGGGTATGACCACTGGCATGATATATGTTATTGAAACATTTTTAAAACAGCCTTATGTATAGTCTAATTTGCCAATTAGTTTGGGAAAAACAAATTCATTTGTTTTTAAATACATCTATGATGGTTAAATGCTTAATCTTGCTCCGATGCCAGCTGTAACAGAACCGTCCAATTTATAAGAATTCAAGTGAATTAGCGACCACGAGAGTAGTCAAGCCAATGGACATGAACCCATATAAACCTGGTAGTCCGATGAAACCTCAAAAGATCTCGATTCAACCAACAAACAACCAAGATAGTACATGATCAAGCATCACCATCATAGATTACATACATTCATCACAGAACATAGTTTTACAACACATCGGAGTTCAAATGAAGTTATTACAAACCAGTTTAGTAGCGGAAGCAAAGTAGTTTTCAAACCACACACACTTAGTTTAATTACAAGCCAGTTCCATGGTCAACCCAACAAAAGCACAACTGAAGGTAATAGAAGTGATCATGCCCATGATCTACTCATCGTCCGCAGCCGGATGATGACAGTTAGCACAGTAGGTGTGATAAATGACATCATCTGCAACAAGAGTAAATAAAACCCTGAGTACGAGAATGTACTCAGCTAGACTTACCCGTCATAAACCAGAAATAAGTGACGCCAAGGAGTATGCAAGGCTGATATTGGTGGACTGGTTCGACTCACCTTTTGCATAAAAAGCTTTAGTCTTAAGTTGACATTTATAATAATTTCAGCAGCAAGTTAATTACTTAGATCAGCTATCCACTAGATTAGCACCTGCTCTAAGCAGACACTTGAGTATTAAGCATCACAATAATAACCATATCTGGATTATCACATAGCAATCATCATAACCAGTAAGTTCTTTTAGTGAGTTCTACGTTGCCGCTGCTTGAGTCAAGTTCTCACTATCCAGGAGAGACGGCGATTCAAATCGATTCCTATCCAGCTGGAGGGGTATTCCTAGCACTCACCCGAGCATACTTCATGAGGGGAGCTCAGATCACCTTTAGCACAACTCCGGACCAAGTCGCGGGTCCGTACAGCGCCGCACCCCCAGGGACCGCCAATCTGCCAACTCTAACCTGACACCTCGGTCTTACGCCATTGACTCCCCGTACATCCTTGCTACCAACCGAGGTGCGCACTTTTACCAGATTGGGGTATCCGGCCAGAGATGCACTCGTAGGCTTCGCGGTCATAATGACTTATCCGGCCAGCTAAGTGTTAGGCATGCATTCATCATGACACGAGGACGTACAGCGAATCGGTCCTTAACCGACACAGACGGGGATAGGTTCACTCCCAAGACCTCCATGCCTTGTTGCTGCACTATCGTCATCCCGCCCGGTCTCAAATTCATTATTAGCACATGGTTATTTCCACGATAGCAATATAGCCAACCGTGATTCAGTATCCACCTATCGCTCACAGGTGACAGCAAATCACCCGGCTTCTACCGAGCTAAGCATGGCTAAGCATCATTTCGATCCTGGACCTACTTAGGTAAGGTATAAGGTGGACAAGGTAGTCATTATGCAGCAAGGGTGTCATATCAATGCCTAACACTTAATGCAACAATACATAACCATAATTCATTGACAGTTGGACCTGATAACAAAATAGTAGGAGACTTATAATGCTCCGGGGCTTGCCTTCAACGTAAGTAGAGGGACGGTGGTCAGGGCACTCCGGTAGATCCTCCTCCTCCTCAGCTCCTTGAGGTGGCTCCCCTTGCTGTTCCTCCGGCTCGGGCAGTTCGAACTCCAAGACCGTCACTCCTTTGGCCACACCTATGTATGCATAACAAGGCGATAAACATAGGGAATGCACATATGATGCAATATGTCAAGATGCTGAGCCAAGGAACACATAGCAAGGTACAAACAGGAGTACAAGTTCCTACAATTAAGTGAGTCATGGATTAACAAATAAGTGCATACTTCTTCTCTGGTAGAGAGGCTAACTAGACAAGCTAATCAACCTTAGCTACTCCTACTTAGTCCCTTGTTTCATGGACAGATTAACTAGTCACAAGATTCAGCTATAACTTAATCATCAGTTGTCCAAACTAAGCAAGTAGATACTTTCTGGAAAGCCTAACAAATTGTCTACAATTCACTTTCAGACATCCCAGGAAGATTCCTAACAAAAATAAGTTCAAACAGGCAAAGTGTGCTGGCTGTCCTGGAAAATCCAGAGAGCAAGCAGTTCGTAGCAGCTACATGCAACAGCCACAACTCTTAAACTACTCAGCCAACTGTCATGAAATTTGGACACAAGGTAGATAAGTAAGTTAGCTAAAAGTTTGTTATAGACAAGTTTTTCCAGAAAACTTCATCTCCAAATTGTTCTTAACCAATTCCTATCAGCTACACAGAAATGCTCTAGGAAAGACAATTAGCAAAATAATATTTTAACACATAATAAGAATGTAACATTGGTTCAAACCAAATGTACTAGTAGACGGAACATGCCTAAGAAACACCAGAAAACATCATGGTAAGGGTTAAACTCATTTCTATCATCACCTTTTCTATTTATTTAATTATTAAGATGATTTAATGAGCATATACCACAATTGCTCTAAAAATTCAAAGAAAATTACAGCAAGTTATTTAGACTACCACCAGTTCACTGTAAAAATTTCAGGGCATTTGCACATGCAGATTCTGAGATACAAATATAACAAGCTAGCAATAGCATGAAAAGCATAAATGTGAAACCCTATCCAAAATTGTCAAACAACAGATTCCAGATTTTTCTTAGCTTTGTTTACACACGGTTACATCACTCAGCAAGTTTCACCATAAAAAGGGTTATAATTTATTTACTAAAAATACAACAAGAAACCCTTATTTAAACAAGAAATATTTATAACTTCACTAACATTCATTCAAAAATCATGATACACAGATCTCAAGATATAATTACCTACTATTTAATCAAGATTAAATCATATCTATTTATTTTTTGCAAAAACATGGCATGTTTTATATTTTTAATAAAAACTAGATTAACACAGGAATCTAGCAAAATTGGAACCACTCCATTTGGATCTGTATAACCCGGGTTGTGAAGTTTTCAAAAACAACACAGGATCTGCTAAACAGTGAACCAGAGGTGTGAGAGAGAGAGGCTGACAGGTGGGGTCTGCTGACACACGGGACCCACGCGACAGAGAGACAGAGACAGTGGAGAGCTTGTCGCCGGCGGAACTCGACAACGGCGAGGTCTCGCTCGAATCCAAGGGCACCATCGTGACCCTCTCACCAAGGCGGACCTGCCGAGGTGCGAAACCCTAATTCTACCGAGCTCTAGGGGGCTCGCCGGCGTGAATGGCGGCTCGGGGCGCTGCGGGCGGTACGTCGGTGTGCACAACCGATGCCGACCTAGTTGAGGTTCACGACGAGCTTCAGTGAGTCAAGGGGAGGCTCTAGGAACAAAAACGAGAAGGAATGGTGGAGAAGGGAGGTCTGGTCACGTCGCCGGTGACCTCTGCGAAATCCAGCGAGGTGGAGCTCGTGACGGAGTGGACAATGTGGCCTCACCAGTGCTCGGCTAAGGGAAAGAGGTGGACGTCGAGGTAGAGGATGTCAAGGCGGAGCTCTGTGCGGGCTGGCTTCGCCGGAGACGCGGTGGAGCGGCCGGGAAAGCTCGCCGAGGCACGGCGGAGCTCGCCGAGGACGAAGGCGGGCGCAATGTGGAGCACTAGAGGGGTGAATGGCGCGTCTGAGGCGTCCACTCGGTGCATGGCGACTTGTGGACATCGTTGGAGCTGACAGAAGGGGCCGTCGATAGCGTACGGCCGACAGGTGGCCGGACACGCTGCTGGCCGTTGGGCTGGGGAGGGGAGTGGGCCGAGGGCCAGGATAGGGAGAGGAGAAGTTTTGTTTGTTTTTTTATTTTCTATTTCTATTTCTTTTATTCCAAGTCCATTTTCAAATCTATTTTAAAAATCACTTTGAAATACTTTTGAACTTTAGTCAAACCACTCAAGTCAACAAAAATTAATGCAAAAGCATGAATGCACAACAAGTTGCTAGGTCACATGATAAACTTTAATTCAATGAAAAATATTATTTTCCTATGTTTCATGAACACAAAAATTCATAAATAAATCATTTTAGCTCTATTTTCTAAGGAAAGCAGCGGGTGAGTTCTGTCCAAATTGAATCGGGCGATTCTGTTGCCATGGCCAGTGACTGAAGCTCGATCTTTGCCAATGTTTTACTCGCGATTCACTCGATGGTTTTGGATCAGATTTGTTCCATTGGGTAGAGCGACACGAGATCTACAAGTTTGTTTACAGGATGAAAGTCTAACTCGGCCTGGATTTCAATCTACAAAGCTCCCAAGAACCCTATGTCGAAACTGCCAAATTCCACACTTAGCCAAATTCGGCTAAATGTGGAAACAGAACTGATTTCTGGATTGTGGGCCACTTTTGGTCTGGTTCCAAGCATTTTCATAAAAAGTCATCAACATAACTTTTGTAGCTTATGAAATTTACTACAACTTTGTTTTAGATGTCATTTACATGCAAGGCTTTAACACCAGTTTCATAAAACATCTTTGAAAAGAGGTCTAGGGGGTCAACTAGGTCAACCTAGGGCTAACCATGACTTGGGGCATTTTTGGGCAAAACCTCCAATATAAACTTTGTTCAAAATGTTATTCTAAACATCATTAAAGTATTTTGGAAGACAATGTACACTTATTTGCATTGGCACCTATTATTATCACTCATATCAAGTCACACAAGCAATTCAACCATACATGGTATACATAAGAGGACATGTGATCATGATGGATGCTTATGAATGAGCATGATGATGCTTATGTTGATGCAATGCTCATGGTTGACATGCAAGCTAACACTAGGAGTGTTACAGTTTTAACATTAATGAGAATTATATACTACCTAAGTTTTGTACCTTGATTGTACTCAAGTATAAAGAAAAAGAAAAGGGAGAATCAGACCCTGAAGAACGGACCAGTGCAAGTTCCAGAAGAACTCAAAAACAGACCAGTGGAAGTCAAAAATGGACCAATGCAAAGAAATCTTCATAACTTTTTACTCACAAAATCTATGAAGGTCCATGACGACTTATTGGAAAGCTTGTCGATTCTACTTTCCAATGAATCTAGTGGCAACCAGTTTGGATACTCCAAATTGCTTGCAGACTAGAATTAGTACAGACTGCTCAGAAGGTCAACAGTCTATCGTGACAGAATGTTGGTACAACTTGCCAAGTAAACCTATACCAATCTACAATGTTTCGTGCTAGTTGGCGTAAATTGCTGGAAAGACCTTTGAATCTAGTTTCACATCTAAGAAACGGTTCATCATTTGGACTTCTCAATAATAAGTTATGGTCAGTTTATTGGAAACTGCTCTGGAGGCCAACAGTCACGCGAAGCCAGTTCGGGAATCCATTCCGAGGGAACCTTTCACATTGCCTTCCCTTAGAAACTCTATTTCGTTTTTATACCTATCTAGCAGGGCTGTTGCTAGTATAAATACACTCTAAGACTCTTTGTATGCTAAGACTTTGGATAATTGAAATACAGAACCTCTTTGTTCAGCTGCGTGCTAACAAATTCAGAGAGTGATCTCTACCCCTTTGCTCTTGTGATTTCCTCGCGGGATTACATAGGCGGCGGCTTCATCCGCTCCCAATTGGTGCTCCTACTCTCTTCAAGGTATTCCTTTATTGATTGTAGGTTGTGTTGGTTGGTTTTTTGAGAGTGTGGTTGGGCGAATCCTCGATTTAGGTTGCCGGTTAAAGACGGTGGTTGGCTTCGAGTTTTATTTGCCAAGTTGCACTAGTTATCGTTGCTTGCAGCAAGTTATCCGGCTGTTCTTTAGCTAGTTATCGGTGTTCATCCTACGTCGTGAAGATCGGGAAAATGTGTTGCATCATTTGGTATCAAATCTTTCATTACCACGGTAGTTATTTTATCCCTAGCTACATATATATTTTGCGTCGTCCTATCGACCAAAAAGCCAGAAAAATATATTACTTAGACCTTTGTCTCAATCTATTATTTTAGTGAGTTCGGTTAAGTCGTAGTCCATTAGGGTCTTTGTTTTAGTTGCTGATCATTTATCCTTCACGTGTTCTTTGTGCCTCTTTTATATCTAAAAAATCCCCACAAAAAAATCTCTATAGCCTATATCGTCCTTTGTGTTAACTTTGAACCTATCTAGTTACTAGTTGTTGTTTTATTTCAGTCTTTAGTTGTGCAAGTGTCATAATCTGATCCCTATGTTTAGTTTTATATAAAAAGAAAAAAAAGTGTGTCAAAAAAATAGAAAAGAAAGTGCAAAAAAAGTGAAGTGAAAAAAAAGTTGAGAAAGGTTCAAAGAGAAATTCTAAAAGATTAGTTGGTTTATGTGCACAAGTGCTAAGAGTATCATGTAACAGAACCATCTAAATTATAAGAGATTAAGCCTAATAGTGACCATTTGCACAGTCAAACCATCGAGCTTAAGCCCATATAATCCCGGTAGTCCGTGAAATTTCGAAGGATTTCAAACCACAACTCGTACATACAGCCAAGATCGTAATAAGTTCAGCGGTCACCATTCACAATTACATCCAGTGCACAACATTCAACAATTACATCGGAGTACTTAAAATTATTACAAACCAAGTTCTCAAGTAGCGGAAGCTTCATAGTTTCAAAGTAACACACACAAATTCAGTTTGATACAGTGCGATAGTTTGGTCATTTCCACAAAACAAAAGAGAAGATAGAGTGACCATCGCCCTTGGTCTAGTCATCACCCATTGCTGGGTACAAGCAGAAGATGCAATAACCATAGTACATTTGACCATCTGCAAAACAACATGGGAATAGAACCCTGAGTACGAGAAAGTACTCAGCTAGACTTACCCGTCATAAACCAAAAATAAAGACTCTTCAAGGATCATGAAGGCAGTATGGTGGGGTAGCTGAGACTTTTTTGTATAAAAGCATTATTCCTCTAAACATGGTTTAGAGACCATTCTTCTTTTAATTAGCTCAAGTTTGATAATATCATTACCTATTATCTAGCTTTGCACTTGTACTATTACAAGCAAGTGTAGTAATAGGATGGTACCTCAACATAGCATTCATAAATCATTTATCATCATAACCTAGTTGTTCCATAATCATTACTACGAGGACGAAGCTCATGTCAAGTGCTCACTATCCAGGAGCGATGGCGATTCGAATCGATTTCTGACCAGCTGGCGAGTTATTCCCCACACAAATCACACTCACTGATCAAGTGAGCTACATATCACCGTGTTGCACTATCTAGGACCAAATCGCGGGTTCGGTAGGCACCGCCAGTACCCGAGGACTGTTCCGACGACCGAGGTATCCAAGGTATACCAAGGTTGCGCGCCGCGCCCTCGTCGTTCTCCTCAACCATCACCAATACAGCGCATGGTGGCTCGACTCCCGGCCCGAATAGTGTTCAGGCTTCGCGGTCGGAATGACTTATCCTTCCATCTAAGTGTGGGGCATGCTTTCAACATGACAAGAGGGTCGTCAACGATCGGTCCTTAATCGACACAGGCAGGGTGTTGGGTATTTTAAACGCCAACAGAAAAATCCGCAAGCGCACGGATACAGATGTAGCCTTCACCCGGGAGTATTCCAGAGTATCGATTTTCCACAGGGAACATGAGTGTACTAATTAAGATTCAAGATCGCCCAAGGATAACTATATAATTATTTTTTTAGTGGGAAGAGAGAAGTTTCCTGAGAGTTCTCTAGTTGATCAAAGAATCAAGAATTACTTCAAAGATTATTTATATAGGGACATTAGAGCACTAACCACACAAAGAGATGAGAAGGGGGCTAGGAAGGTCTGACTACGGTCCTACAAACACCGATCCGAACGAGGTGGAATACGTTGACCGTTAGGGTTGTCACTACCCTAGGGCTACCACAACAATCCGCAGGATTGGGTGCAATTCCAGGTAATTGCAAGACTAAACACCACGTCTAATCTATTAATTACTACTCTAATGTTGCAAAGATTAGAGCACTTGATGCAAGCGGGAATCCAATAAATTACTTGAATTTAAATAAAAGTAATTAAAGAACTCAGGAATTATGAATTAAAGAACCTGGAGAACGATGACGAACAAACCAGTTGCTGTAAAAGTACAATGTTGAGGAAGATCCGACAGATCCAGCTCCTCCTCCTCCACTCTCCTCTTCTCTCTCCCTATTTTCTAGATTACAACTAGAACTAACTAGAACTAGAACTAGAAGAACTAGAACAAGAACTAGATGAACTAGAACTAGAACTAGATGAACTAGAGGTAGAACTAGATGAACTAGAGGGATCCTCTCTACTTGGATGAAGAATTGAAACCCTAACATTGATTTTGTAGAAGAGGTATGATCTCCAGGGGCCAGGGGCCTTGCTTATATAGTCTTTTCAGATGAATCTGGGCCGTCGGATCAAACCGACATTAATCGCACGGTTTTCCTTGATCCTTTAGGTCGGTGGACCACGATCCGC
Organism: Sorghum bicolor; assembly: GCF_000003195.3. Lineage (NCBI taxonomy): Eukaryota > Viridiplantae > Streptophyta > Magnoliopsida > Poales > Poaceae > Sorghum > Sorghum bicolor. Next base: position 43,524,545 of record NC_012871.2, read on the forward strand.
GAGTTTGGACGTGATTGGGCAGAACTCCAGGGCGGGCGCCCTCAGGACTTGGGCGGGCACCCTGTCCCTGAGCCCTCTCAGCTTCACATTCGTTCCGGTGGCTTCTGGAGTCCTTCCTGTTCGTTGCCGTGGCTTCTGGAGTCTTCTAGATGGTAGAAAATTGCGCGGCATTTTAATATCTCTATGTAATCCCGACGTGTGGGCCTTTCCTCCATATTTCCTGATAACCCCCCTGCAGAAATAGACAAACACCAAAACTCATGGAATTCTGTCAGATGAAACCCTAAGTCTAGGTGTTGGTTGCATATAAGTCCTTTTCCACGATTGGTTGACGATTAAATGTGAGCATTAAGGACCGTCAACAAGCTCCCCAAAGCTTAACCTTTGCTCATCCCTGAGCAAAGCTAAAATCAGCAAGAAAACAGGGGTTACTTTTATGCCTCTTACTACAGGGTTTTTAATTTATCACTAATGTCTTAAGTAATTGAAAAATAGAACGATCAAGTCAAGCACTATGTCTCAAGTTCTTTTGTTTTACCTTTGTTCTGGAGTATTTTTGTAAGTCTGCAAAATAAAACTGAGGCATTTGCCTTCTTCTCGAAAAATATATAAGTGGAGTTTGAAAAGTTTTAGCATGCTTACTTTGCATTTTGCTATGTCAATGCTCGGAGCAAGGGAGAGGAATGTCATACTCCTAGATCAAGACCTTTGACCTTTTTGAAAAGTTTGTCATCTCTTACTGGCATATTGCTTATTAGAGAGACCATGGGCTATCATTTTTTTCTTTCTTTTTCAGTCTCTCTTTTTTTTTCTTTTTTTAGGTGGGCACCAAGTACCCCTAATTCTACTATCGGACCTGTGTCCATTTTTTCCACTCAAGTGGGTATCTTTGTACCCCTAATTCTATTCAGACACTTGTCCATTTTTACCTCTCATCTCACTCTCTTTTTTTTCGAATCAAATTTTTGCATAGTCCCATGCCTCTAACGCAATAATACTTCGGAAGAGTGAATCTTTTATATTTTTAAAACAAAAAGATCTTGATCTTTGGAGCATGATAATTCTCTCAACCAAAACTACAAGAATTAACAATAGCTTGAACAAAGCAAGTGCCCACAGTTTTAATTTTCGTATCTTATAAGACTCTAGGTATTATGTCAAACAGGATCTCATCATTTTTTTCTTTGAATTTTTAGATTTCAAAAGATAAAATCTCCAGAACTCTAGCAAAACTTGGAACAAGTTAAATAGTAGCTCAGACCTTCTCATATCATGTTTGTCAATTACCTAGACTTGGATCAAACATTCTTTTTATTTTATTTAAAACTTAGGATTACACAAAACTATTGTATATTACTCAAAAGAAAAACTTTGTTTGGTTTCATGGTTATGCATTTTTAATTATTTATTTCTGAATACTAGTAAATAAAACCAAGAAAGAAAAGTAATACTTATCAAGATACACGTGGGGGTGCCTCCCCCAAGGTGGATGTTGACATAGTCGTTCACTCTTGTGGCCTGTATGTTTGGTCTCACTCTTCTTAAGCCTCAAAATCCTGCACAACCCAAATAGACAACAAAACTTGTGGAGCATGTTAAGGGTTAGGTAATTGCCTAGAGCTTATGAGAGCTTAATATGAGAATTCTATGAACTCAATCACATCAAGTTCCTCTACCAGGTTGTTTTGTGACTCGAGATAGATTTTCAAGCGTTGACCATTTACCTTAAAAGTGTTACCTTTGTCGTCTTGGATGGTAATAGCTCCATAAGTTGAAGTGTCAATAACCTTTATGGTCCATCCCACTTACTTCGTAGCTTACCATGCCCAAAGAGATTAACTCTTGAATTGAAGAGTAGAACCTTGTCTCCAGGCTTAAACTCCTTGTGCTTGATTCTCTTGTCATGCCATCGTTTTGTTCTCTCTTTATAGATCCTTGAATTTTGGTAGGCTTTCTCTCTCCATTCTTCTAGCTCAGATAGTTGCATCAGACGATTCTCGCTAGCGAGGTGGAGATCCATGTTCCATTTCTTGAGTGCCCAATGAGCCTTAAAATCTACTTCCACAGGCAAATGACAAGTTTTTTCCATATACAAGTTGATAAGGTGACATGCCTATGGGTGTTTTGAATGCAGTTCTATATGCCCAAAGTGCATCAGGAAGTTTGTCCTTCCACCCCTTACCCATCTCATCTACGGTCTTTTGTAAAATATTTTTGATTTGTTTATTAGATGTTTCGGCTTGACTGCTAGTCTGAGGATGGTATGCTGTTGCGACGTTGTGTCGAACTCCATGATCGACTAGGTACTTCCGGAAGATTTTGTCGATGAAGTGGGAACCTCCATCACTTATAACTATCCGGGGTATACCAAAGCGAGGAAAGATTACTTCATGGAACATTCTCTTGGCATGTTTTGAATCAGCTGATCGACAAGGTAGGGCTTCTACCCATTTGAACACGTAGTCCACAGCTACTATGATATACTCGCAATTCCCGGACATAGGGAATGGCCCCATGAAATCAATGCCCCATACATCGAAAAGTTCTACTTGAAGATTATTTGTGAGAGGCATTTTATTTCGTGAGCTGATCGACAAGGTAGGGCTTCTACCCATTTGAACACGTAGTCCACAGCTACTAAGATATACTTGCAATTCACGGACATAGGGAATGGCCCCATGAAATCAATGCCCCATACATCGAAAAGTTCTACTTGAAGATTATTTGTGAGAGGCATTTCATTTCGTGAGTTGATATTCCCATGTTTTTGACATCGGTGGCATCTCCTGACAAAGTCTTTTGTATCTTCATACATCGTTGGCCAGAAAAAACCACTTTGCCAAATTTTTGCATGTGTCCGGAATGCTCCATAGTGTCCTCCATATGGCGAGGAATGGCATCTTTCCATAATTTGAGTAGCCTCAGCCATAGGAACACACCTTCTCAAGAGTCCATCAGCGCTGACTCGGAAAATATATGGCTCATCCCAAAGGTGGAAACGACTATCGTGAAGCAACTTCCTTTTGTTTGTACCAGGTGGGACATAGCCTTTTACTATAAAGTTTACGATGTCTGCGTACCATGGATCTGCATTTGTTATCTTAAGCAGGGTGTCATCCCTTAGGTAGTCATTTATGGGAAGCTCATCATGTGTTTCTTTATATTGAAGCCTAGACAAGTGGTCGGCTACGGAATTCTCTACTCCCTTCCTATCTCGGATTTCTATGTCAAAGTCTTGGAGTAGAAGAATCCATCGAATTAGACGAGGCTTAGCATCTTTCTTAGTGAGGAGGTACTTGAGAGCAGCATGGTTTGAATAGATGATTATCTTTGCCCCCACTAAGTAAGATCTAAACTTGTCTATAGTAAAGACAACAGCCAAAAGCTCTTTTCAGTTGTAGTGTAATTGAGCTGTGGTCTAGACAAGGTTTTGCTAGCATAGGATATGGCATAGTGCTTTTTATCCTTGGTTTGTCCTAAAACGGCACCAACCGCAAAATCGCTAGCATCACACATGATCTCAAAAGGAAGATTCCAATCAGGTGGTTGGATAACCGTGGCTGAGATGAGTGCTTTCTTAAGAGTTTGAAAAGATTCATGACACTCATCACTAAAGATGAAAGGTGCTTCCTTAGCTAGGAGACTAGTTAAGGGTCTAGCAATTTGAGAGAAGTTCTTGATAAAGCGTCTGTAGAACCCTGCATGTCCCAAAAAGCTACGGATTCCTTTCACATTCGCGGGAGGTGGAAGTTTTTCAATAACTTCAATCTTTGCTTTGTCCACCTCTATATCATGTTCAAACACTTTATGTCCTAGCACTATTCCTTCCTGAACCATAAAATGGCATTTCTCCCAGTTCAGGATTAAGTGCTTTTCTTCACATCGCTGCAAGACTCTATCTAAATTCTCCAAACAATGATCGAAGGTTTTGCCATAGACGGTAAAATCATCCATGAAAACCTCCATGATCTTTTCAATCAAGTCCAAGAAAATAGACATCATACACTGTTGGAAAGAAGCTGGAGCATTGCACAATCCAAACGACATTCGTCGGTATGCATAAGTTCCATACGGGCATTTAAAGGTAGTCTTTTCTTGGTCATCTGGGTGGATTGGGATTTTGTGATATCCAGAATAACCATCAAGGAAACAAAAGAAATAGTGGTTTGCAAGCCATTCCAACATTTGATCAATGAAGGGTAACGCAAAATGAACATTCTCTGTAGCCTTATTGAGTTTTCGATAGTCAATACACATACGCCACCCAGTGACAATTCGTTGAGGGATGAGTTCATTCTTCCCATTCCTAACAACCGTCATTCCTCCTTTCTTTGGCACTACTTGGACAGGGCTAACCCACTCACTATGTGGCACAGGATAAATAATCCCAGCACTATAAAGTTTGAGGACCTCTTTCTTAACAACCTCTCGCATAGCATTGTTAAGTCTCCGTTGTGGTTCCCTTGAAGGTGTAAAATTGGGATCAATAGGGATACGATGAGTACAGAGAATGGGACTAATGCCCGTGAGGTCTTCGAGAGAGTAGCCAAATGCTGATCTATGCCTTTCAAGAACAGTGACAAGTTGTTGTGTTTCATAATCGGAAAGCTTGTCACTGATAATTACTGGAGTGTTTGGGTTGTTGTGCAAGAAGATATATCTAAGGCCAGAAGGAAGAGGTTTTAACTCTATTGAAGGAGGTAAAGGTTGTTCATTTTTGTCTAGCTCAACGAGTTCTACCAACTCTTCTTCTTCTTGAACAAAGTGTTCAAGATTAAAGAATGGTTGGGCCATCTCATCTTGAGTCAGCATTAAGATCTCCTCAATAGGATCTGGTTTAATTTTGGGTTCCACTATCGTGTTAATTGATCTAGCAAGAGGAACAACAATAGTGGAATTCTCAACCTTGAAGTCTAAATGACCTCGTTGTGGTTGTTCTTGTAGAAGTTTCATGATTGGTCTGCCAATCAAGAGAGGAATCTCGGGTATGTCGTAAATGTGAAAATCTAGACATATTCCAGAGTCCTTGATTCTAACAGGAACTGCCCTTAATACCCCATGACTTTCTAGAATTAATCTAGATGGACTTTGTAAAAGTTATTGGGATGGGGTTATGGACTCGTTGGGATAAAGAGTGTCAGCTAACTCCATGGAAATAACATTTATCCCAACATATGGATTGTAGTGGACTTTCCTAGCGGACCGTCTAATTTGGCACAAAAGAATGGTTGAAGGAGTGATGATCCGAGCTACCTCAGGAGACAGCTCTGCTTCTGTTAGCCATTCATAACTCAGAATAGCCGAAAGGCTTTTGATGTGTTCTATGGCAACAGATTCTACTCTTAGAATGGACTGAGTGGTCTCTACTAGAGGTCGTGTTTGGATAGGAAAATTCGAGGTGTTTCCATAATCTTCAAAAAGATCTTCCTCGAATTCAAAGGGATGCTCTAAAGGTGGCGGTTCATCATCCCTTAGTTGGTTTTGCATTCCCTTATCAGGAGGTCTCTCTACAACCAAATTAATGGATGGGTCAGGTGGAATTTCTAACTCGGTTGCAAGTTCCTCATCTTTTGGTTTAGGATCAGGCTCGACTTCTTTTTCTTCTTCAGGAAACTCATCATAAATGCCTGTGTAAGGGGTATTTTCAAGGATTCTCTCTAGGATAGCTCTCCCCTCATCTGTGAGTTTGTGTGTGAATGAGCCTCCTGAAGCAATGTCGAAGTGAAGAGGAGCTTCCTTGTTTAGACCACGATAAAAATGGTAGTATAGTACATGGTCAGGCAGGGAAAGGTTTGGACCAGAATTGCTAAGGCTTGTGAACCTAGCCCAAGCTGCTCCTAAAGTTTCCTTCTCTCTTTGTTTGAATGTAAGAATTTTGATTCTAAGGTCAGCGTTTCAAAAAAGTGGGAAGAAAGCGAGACAAAAGTTGTCCCGAAGTTCATCCCAACTTCCATTAACGCCTCCTACAGAATGAGCATACCACCTTTTTGCACTTCCCAGAAGGGAGAATGGAAATAATTTCCATTTAAGGGTTTCTTGTGTCATGCCAGAAATAGATCGGCAAGAGCACAACTGCTCGAATTCTCTAAGGTGGGTGTATGGATCTTCATGTACTTGCCCAGAGAAGGGTTGCTCCTGAATCATGGCTATTAGATCAGGGCCGAGGTCGTAGCCATCTGCAAGAATTGGATGTGATGATGGTGGTGGCTCTAATAACTCGCCCTTTGGAGCAAAGAATTTATAGATAGGAGTGAAATCCATGTGGTGTGGTGAAAATGGTAAGGTGAGTGGTAAAAAAGGAAAAGAAAAATGATACATGGACGACGTTGTTCGAAACTAGCACAACTACCGTTCCCCGGCAACGGCCCCAAAAAGCTTGTTGGGTATTTTAAACGCAAACAGAAAAATCCACAAGCGCATGGATACCAATGTAGCCTTCACCCGGGAGTATTCCAGAGTATCGATTTTCCACAGGGAACGTGAGTGTACTAATTAAGATTCAAGATCGCCCAAGGATAACTATATAATTATTTTTTTGGTGGGAAGAGAGGAAAATTCCTGAGAGTTCTCTAGTTGATCTAAGAATCAAGAATTACTTCAAAGATTATTTATATAGGGAGATCAGAGCACTAACCACAGAAAGAGATGAGAAGGGGGCTAGGAAGGTCTGACTACGGTCCTACAAACACCGATCCGAACGAGGTGGAATACGTCAACCGTTAGGGCTATCACTACCCTAGGGCTACCACAACAATCCACAGGATTGGGTGCAATTCCAGGTAATTGCAAGACTAAACACCCCATGTCTAATCTATTAATTACTACTCTAATGTTGCAAAGATTAGAGCACTTGATGCAAGCGGGAATCCAATAAATAACTTGAATGTAAATAAAAGTAATTAAAGAACTCAGGAATTATGAATTAAAGAACCTGGAGAACGATGAAGAACGAACCAGTTGCTGCAAAAGTACAATGTTGAGGAAGATCCGACAGATCCGGCTCCTCCTGCTCCACTCTCCTCTTCTCTCTCTCTCCCTATTTTCTAGATTACAACTAGAACTAACTAGAACTAGAACTAGAAGAACTAGAACTAGAACTAGATGAACTAGAAATAGGACTAGATGAAGTAGAGGTAGAACTAGATGAACTAGAGTGATCCTCTCTACTTGGATGAAGAATTGAAACCCTAACTTTGATTCTGTAGAAGAGGTATGATCTCCAGGCCAGGGGCCTTGCTTATATAGTCTTTTCAGATGAATCTGGGCCGTCGGATCAAACCGACATTAATCGCACGGTTTTCCTTGATCCGCTAGGTCAGTGGAGCACGATCCACGAGTTTGGACGTGATTGGGCAGAACTCCAGGGCGGGCGCCCTCAGGACTTGGGCGGGTGCCCTGTCCCTGAGCCCTCTCGGCTTCCCGTTCGTTGCCGTGGCTTCTGGAGTCTTCTAGATGGTAGAAAATTGCGCGACACGTTAATATCTCTATGTAATCCCGACTTGTGGGCCTTTCCTCCATATTTCCTGATAACCCCCTGCAGAAATAGACAAACACCAAAACTCGTGGAATTCTGTCACATGAAACCCTAAGTCTAGGTGTTGGTTGCATATAAGTCCTTTTCCACGATTCGTTGACGATTAAATGTGAACATTAAGGACCGTCAACACAGGGGCACTATGATCAACCCACCACAAGACCCTGCCCGGTCTCAAATTTCTTTCCACACTTGGTTATTCTTCCCCATAGCAATTATAGCTAATCAAACAGGTGTCCACCTATATCTCACAGGTGACAGGAAATCACCCGACTTCTACCGGACTAAGCAAACTAAACGTGGACTCCGTGCCTATCTACATAGGACAAAGTAGATAACAAGTGGTGATATCAAGGAGTACTAATGCATCAACGGTATCAAGTAATTCCTATCACTTAAGTGCAACATAGTAGAACAAGCATAATATATCATTTAAGTTAGCGAGAATAGGGAGACTTAGAATGCTCCGGGGCTTGCCTTTCTCAAACGTGCTCGGTTTGTGGTTCGGGCACTCCTGTAGCTCTTCTCCGAGCTCCAGTCCTCCCAGAGGTTCCTGCTCCTGGAGCTCCTCCTGCTCCTCGGGTCCCACCTCGTTCTCCTGTGAGCCTGTATGATGCATGTGTGCCCATGAGTGGAGTGCGAGATGTCCGGGGTGCAATGCTCATACAAGTGGATACCAGATGACCATGACATGATGCATAGATGATATAAGTGGTCACTTTTACAAGGTAGTCAACATCATCCAAGAACATGAAATCGAACTAAACATTTATTACATTCTCTTCTACAAGTTGCCTTCAAGTTTAACTAGCAAGCTCACATGATGCTTCAAAGATACACCAAACATCCTCTTACTTTATTTAATCTATGTATAACAATTCAAAATTTATCTATCCACTTTTAGGCCTACAACAGTAGCATATATGTGTGTTTATCAATAAATTCCACAAAAATTACAGGAGACTACTAATCAATCATAAAGTCCACCATAAATTTCTCATAATATTTGGACATTTATTTTGAGCTACAAAAATCACAAGATTAATCTATATAAGCAAGTATAAATACCCTACTGTGGTATAAGTGTCAAACAGCAGATTTCATATTTTTATAATTAACTTGTTAACATAAGAAATACCCACAAAAATTTGCAGATCAATTGCATGATCCATTTATTTATTAAAATTCATAAACCACTGCCATGCAAGCATTCAAATCACCATAAATTAATTCATACAGAAAATAGTGTGTAACATATTTTTCCCAGAGCCTAATCATCCATGCAAAGCCACCAAAACAAGTTTCATATTTTTCTAAGCTATATTTTAATTACTATGCATTTTCTAATTTTCAGCCAAAAACATGAATTAAATATATTTGTATAGAAAAGTTGTTCAAACATGACATGCAACCACACCAAACTATAGATCTGAGATTATAGAACACATCAAAATTTATTTCATCCATTTTGGATCTATATATCTCAAGATATGGATTTTATATCATTTAAACTATTTTTTGGAAATTATTTTCTGAAAACCAATTCGAAATCGGGATGAAAAACACTAAAGACACCTGGATCTTTACCCATCTCGGTCCCTCCAGCGACTGACAGTGGGTCCCCGACCCCACTGGTCAGCGTGACCGAGAGGGAGGGCACCTCCGACGAGCGGATCTCGTCGGCGGTGAGGTCCCCGGCCACGGGGTGAGCACCATCGTGCTCCCCGCAGCGAGGCGCACCCAAGGGTGCTCTTAGATCGGCCGGAAGACGCCCAGAGCACCCTCGCAAGCATGCATGGCGGGACGGCGGCGCTGCTCGCCGTGGCCAGGCCGCTCTGGTGTGGTAGAGCACGTGTGGGGTTCCGTCAAGGCTTCCCCGTCGAGCTACGGACCTAACACGCCCAAAAGCAAGCGAAACGAGGCAGAAACGAGCGAGATTCGACGTGGCGGAGCACTCCGACGAGGTCGGGGAAACTCCGGCGAGCGATTCACGGCGTGCGGCGGTCTCTCACCTCGGTAGAGCGTGCGCAGAAGCTTACCGTGGCAAAGACGAGTGAAGTGGTGGTTTTGGCGCCGAGGATAGGTCACTGGTGTGGCCGGCGGTGAGCGACGGAGCTCTCCGGCGATGGCGCTGCGGCGGAGCTGCTACGGCTGCGGCGCTCGCGAGCGGAGGAAGGAGAGAGGAGCGGGAGGGGACAGAATGGAGTGGCCTGGGGGCGCGGGGCGGCGTTCCGACCAAGTTAAGGCTGGTCGGCCACGGCGCGTCCACGACGCCGACATAGGGCCGCCACGTGGCCGGCGTCAGGTGGACGAAGGCGGGCGTCCGCGCGCGGGAGAGAGAGGGAGGGGAAACCGGGCCGCGCTGTTTGGCTGGGCCGAAAGGGAGGCGGGTCGGCCCAGCAGCGCCTGCCCCCTTTTCTTTTTTTTTGAAATTATTTTCCCTAAAGCTTAAATGAGGCTTTTTGAAGCTTTTACAAATCTTTTTAGGGGTTGGAGTAAAAAGAAGAATTGTTGTCCATAAAATTCCCTACAACTTTGTCTTAATAAGCAAAGCAAAATTCCAAATAGAATTTGAATCACAAATTAAAACTAGTTCTAGGTTTTTAATAAATTCATTTTAGGGATTTTTGTATAAATTCCATTTCTCAATTCTTATAGCTCCAAAAATTTCACAAAATTCCTCTTAAATCTTCTAACACTTATTTCAACCTAATTCGGGCATTTCAAGAAATTTAGAAGTAAGCATAATATTTTTACCATATTTAATTCTCATAAAACAAAGCACATAAAATCACAATTGAAAGAAGGACGTGTTCGTGCAATGCTATGCTTGATGATAATGCTTATAAATGAGATTATGAGACTAAGTGCATGCTTAACACCTAGGGTGTTACAGCCCTTCCCCCCTTAGGGAAATCTCGTCCCGAGATTTTGGGTTACTAACCATTGCTTATGAATTTTTGGATAAACTGTTTTTAGGTAATCCTCGGTTTCCCAGGTAGCATCTTTATTGTCATGATGACTCCACACCACCTTGTAAGTCTTGACAACTCTATTTCGGGTTACTCGCTCCTTGGTATCTATGATACACACTGGTTGTTCCTTGTATTCCAAATACGCCTTTATCTTGATTCCTCGGGGTTCAATCCTCTGCTCGGGTACTTTCAACCATTTCCGTAGCTACGACACATGGAAGACTGGGAAGATTGAACTCAACTCTTCAGGTAACTGAATCTTGTAGGATACAGGGCCTTTTCTTTCTAGTATCTGATATGGTCCCACATATCTGGGTGCAAGCTTGCTTCGAACTCAGAAACGCTGGACTTTCTTCATTGGCGTAACCTTGAGGTAAACATAGTCACCAATATTGAATTCGAGTAGCCTTCTTCTCTTCTCAGCATAACTCTTTTGTCGCGATTGTGCCGCCTTCATTTGCTGCTTTATGATTTGCACCTTTTTCTCAGCCTCGTTCACGAAGTCGATACCATAGTATCTCCTTTCACCAGGTTCGACCCAGTTTAACGGAGTTCTACACTTACAACCATATAACGTTTCGAACGGAGCCATCTTGATACTCTCTTGATAGCTATTATTGTATGAGAACTCAGCCAAAGGCAACCATGATTCCCATGATCCCTTGGATGATAACACACAAGCCCTCAGCATATCTTCTAGCACTTGATTGAGTCTTCCTGTTTGACCTGAGGTTTGGGGATGGTACGTTGTGCTTCTTATCAGGCTAGTCCCCAAACTCTTATGCATTCGCTCCCCGAAATGAGCGGTGAACTGCGGTCCCCTATCTGATATGATGGTCTTAGGAATACCATGTAGCTTGACGATCTTGGCCATGTATATATCAGCATACTCGGGAGGTCTGTACGTGTTCTTCACTGGAATGAAATGAGCCGACTTGGTCAATCAATCTATGATTACCCAAATCGAGTCATTCCCCTTTTGTGTTGTCGGTAAACCCGTGATAAAGTCCATACTGACCTCTTCCCATTTCCACTCTGGAACTGACAACGGTTTCAACAGACTTGTAGGTTTCATATGTATAGCCTTGACTCTGCAACACGTGTCACAACGGGCCGCATATGCTGCTATTTCCTTCTTCATTTTGGTCCACCAAAAGTGTGATCTTAGATCTTGATACATCTTACTACTGCTAGGATAAATAGAAAGCTTGGAAAGATGTGCTTCATCCATGATGCAGTTCATTAATTCTCGATTCTTCGGGACCACCAGCCGGTGCTGAAACCATAATACCCTTTTTCATCAACTCAGAACTGAGTCTTGGGGTCGTTTTTGATATTTTATTTGATGTGGGAAATACCCTTGTCTGTTCTCTGACCTTCGATGACTTGACTTTCAAGTGAGCAACTGAGCTGTATGTGACATAAGACTTCAGGATGAATGAGATTGAAACCATCCTCAAACAACGGTTGAACCACTTGATAGTGCGGTTTGCGACTCAAAGCGTCTGCTACCACATTAGCCTTGCCCGGATGATAATGGACTTCCAGATCGTAATCCTTGATTAGCTCTAACCATCTTCATTGCCTCATATTCAGCTCAGACTGAGTGAAGATGTATTTCAGACTTTTATGATCTGTGTAGATATGACACTTGTTTCCTAGCAAATAGTGCCTCCAGATCTTCAGAGCATGCACCACTGCTGCTAACTCGAGGTCGTGAGTTGGGTAGCTGACTTCGTGCTTTCTCAACTGTCATGAACGTAAGCTATTACTCTGCCGTCTTGCATCAGCACACATCCTAAGCCACTTTTCGATGCGTCGCAAAACACATCAAAAGGCTTCTCGATAATGGGTTGCGCTAAAACAGGAGCAGTGGTTAGCAACTTTTGCAAGGTTCGGAAGGCTAGTTCACACCCTTCCGTCGAGACAAACCTATGATCCTTTTGTAGCAAACTGGTCATTGGCTTAGCAATCTTGGAAAAGTCGGGTATGAAACGACGGTAATACCCAGCTTGGCCAAGAATGCTTCGAACTTCCGAGACAGAAGTTGGTGCCTTCCAGTCCATGACTTCCTGTACCTTTGACGGATCTACAACAATCCCTTCTTCAGACAGAATATGCCCTAGGAAAGGAACATTCTTCAACCAGAACTCACACTTGCTGAACTTTGCATATAACTGATGCTCTCGTAGTCGTGTTAGCACGACTCTTAGATGCTCGGCGTGATCTTGCTCATTCTCTGAATAAACCAGAATGTCATCGATGAACACCACCACAAACTTGTCTAGCTCTGGCATAAAGACGGAGTTCATCAGATACATAAAGTATGTAGGAGCATTTGTCAACCCAAAGGACATGACCAGATACTCATACAACCCATATCTAGTGAAAAAAGCAGTCTTCGGGATATCTTGCGGACGGATCTTGATTTGGTGATACCCGGACCTTAAATCTATCTTGGAAAACACTCTGGCCTTGGACAGCTGATCAAACAGGATATCAATCCTTGGCAATGGATACTTATTTTTGATTGTCACCGCATTGAGTGGACGATAGTCCACGCACATACGCAGCAATTGATCCTTCTTTTTCACAAACAACGCTAGACAACCCCACTCCGACGAACTTGGCCGGATGAACCCTTTATCCAGTAACTCTTTTAGTTGATTCTTCAACTCAGCGAGTTCATTTGGCGGCATTCGGTACGGTCTTCTAGATATCAGTGTTGTACCTGGTATCAACTCTATTGCAAACTCTACTTCCCTATCTGGGGAAGTCCTGGCAATTCCTCAGGAAAAACATCAGGGAACTCACAGACTACTGGATCTGTGGCAGAGGAACCACGTGCGTAGCACAAGAGATGCTAGCAAAGTCAATGCGACGGGGCAGAGGTACTTGAAAAGATCCACTGCCCTGAGGTTCTCTGATAGATAACACCCTCTACCCAGTATCTATGACAGCATCCCACTCTTTCATCCAGTTCATGCCCACGATAACATCCAAAACTAACCCAGGCATGACTACCAGATTTACTCGAAACACCAGGTTACTTATATCCAAGGTTGCCCCTTGGACCACTCTATTTGTCAACACATCTGCCCCTGCTGAGCTGATGCGATAGCCATAACCCAGATTCGTAATTGCTTGGTTATGCTTTTGTGCAAATGCTTGGCTCATGAATGAATGTGATGATCCAGAATCAAACAAAACAACTGCAAGATGTTGGTTGACAGGAAACATACCAGCAGTTACCGGTTCTCCTTCCGGAATCTCCTCTATCGAGGTATGGTGCACTCGAGTTGGGTAGGTCGTCTGCTGCCTTTTGGGGTAGGGACATTCCTTAGCAAAGTGCCCCATCTTGTGGCAGTTGTAGCACGGTCCCTTGGTCGTATTGTTGGCGGTAGGTGCTGCAGCTTGAATTGCCTTTGGCTTGGCGGGAGCTATCGCTACCTTGTACGGCTTTTGCTGTGTTGGATGCCCGGTGTTCCTTCTCTGCGGCGGTCGGAACCTAGCACCTAGGGCAGGAGGACGATACTACTATCGCCCCGCCACTGGTGCCCTAGACTGAGATGACCCGGCTTCAAAAGCCCTCTTACGAGACTTGGATGCACTGTAGTTGTTATTGTTTTCCTAGGTCAGACAGTCACTGATGTAAGCATTGAAAGTAGCCCGGGCTCCTGTACCCATGGTCTTCAGCATCTTTGGGCTCAGGCCTCTCTGGAAACTAGCGATCTTCTTGGCTTCCGTGTTCACATACTCGGGGGCATAACGAGCAAGATTGTTAAAAGCGTGTAGATACTCCTTCACAGACTTTGTTCCCTGGGACAGCGTCATGAACACCCCAACCTTCATTTCCACCACACCCGGAGGGATGTAATTTCCCCGAAAAGCGGTGGTGAAGCGGTTCCAGGTGATTGGGGTCCCCTCTGGGTAGGTGGTACGATGATGGGACCACCAAATCCCAGCAGGTCCCTACAACTGATGCGATGCACACTCAGCCTTAAGTTCTTCAGTCATCCGAAGAAGATGGAACTTTTGCTCTATGGTATTGATCCACTCATCTGCCTCAAGCGGTTCTAGGGCCTCCTTGAAGACTAGTGGTTTGGTATCCATGAAGTCCTTGAATGAGATGTACTGATTGGCTTCACGGCCGCCCTGCTTATCCCCACGGCGGGTATTGTCAGCGATATTGTGCAGGGCTTCTTCCATGTTGCGCTGCATATGCTCCATGTTGCGTTGGCTCCCCAGAAACTGCGCGAAAAACACGTCCGCAGTGTACGAAGGAGGCGGTGGTGGTGGTGATGGTGCTCTTTCCTCATTCCGTTGAGCCCCACCTCCGGAAGTACCTGCTCCAAGTCCGGGGTTGCTGTTACCCCCGCCACGTGTTTGCACCAACTGCACGCGTCAATGATAAGCAGTCGTTAGGAGTTACCATTAACGGTAGACATGTGTAGAATTATGCCGTACTGAATTTACTGAGGAAAATAAATTCGCACAATAAACAGAGGCACAACAATTCATCATCCACACAACATCACTAATGAATTACTCAACATTCAAGCAACAAGGTTCGCATACATCCAAAATTGCCAGCTTACATACACTGGACTTTCAGCGTCATCCCATAAAGTTTTACACAGCCCAGATCCATAGATTACAAGACATGCCATGCAACAACAACAACAACAAAAGAAAAAGGACTAGCTCTAGAGCTCTAGCATCTACTCGCTATGGTCACTGTCCATGACGGAGCCCTCCTCGTCCTCAGCTCCACTAGCAGCTGCCTCTATCTCTGGATCCTCATCCATCTCATCCTCAGAGTCTAACTCAGCTGCTCTAGGTAGGTGGTGAGGGTGGAGCTGGTTGTGCAGCTGGTGGATCTCCTCATGCAGGTTCTCATTGTACTCCTCAGCATTAGCTAGCTGCTGCTCCAGCTCTAGCTGTCGGGCCCTCAGGGTGTCCTCCTCGTGCCAGGCTTCATTCCTCTGACCAAGCACATGAACTAGCATGCGCTCGTAGTTCCGGTGAGTAGTAGTCACCCTGTCCCTCTGCTCTCTCATAGCAAGCAGGTCCTGACTCCGCTCACTGTTCTTCTGGACCGCTTGATCCCTCTCTCGGGTCATGCGGGCCAACTCTGCCTGCAGCCTCTCAACATCAGTGTCAAACTCACGCTGCAGCTGGCGCTTCTCATCCTGAACTGTGAGAAGGGACCCAGACAAGCGTCCCAAACAACGCTCCAGACCCCCATAGGTCTTCATCAAGGCGAACATAGCACTCATAGTTGCACTGTCACTGTGCTGGTCCTCGTCCGCACTCCTCTCTAGAGCATTCACCTCAGACTGATCCCACACCGAAGTGTAGGGGTCACCCCGGGGAAACACCCCAGCAAAGGCGTGGGCCAGCTCCTGTGGAAACCTCTCCATGAGGTCCCTCAGAACTGCAAAAGCTACTCTGCTGGCACCGTGGAAAGGCGTGGAACCTCGGGACTCGTACACCCAGCCGCCCCAGGCGGGGTCACCTCCACTGGTAGGGACCACTGCCTCGATCCCCACCAGGGTCCCGTCACCAAGTTGCTCCTTGTTCTTATAGTAACGAGGTTCCCTTCCTTCGGGATACCCCATTGAACTGAGCACCCTCCAAAGCAAGGTGAGCATCCCAAACTTCTCCAGGAACTTGCTCTTATGACGCGAGGTCCTGGATGCCAACTGATGGCGAGGGGCCCGCCCACCAGTGGACTTGCGAGCGGTGAGCCTAGTGTGTGCCATCTGCTGCAAAGAGAATACCTTATGTAAGATTGAGGATTATCTTTTATTATCTTATTTGGAATTGGGACAGATTAAATTAAGGGGAGGAAGTAAGCAATGATATGAAATGAACATGATGCATGCACGAACTTACGATCTCACAAACCTAGAAACAAAAGTTAACACTAATCGATATATGCGGTGGCACACAACGTTCTCTCATAACGTAACTAGCGTTCTAGGCAGGAACGTGGTTAGTGTACCTGCAGAAAACTCATTTCAGCCCAACCACAGTATGGTCATGCAAAACAAGAAGTTAAAGCTATACACCCTGTTGACGGTCCTTAAGTATCAAATTTAATTATCAAATAAACAAAGAAAAGGATCTAAATGAAATCAACATCTAGACTTAGGGTTTTATCTGACAGAATTTCACGAGTTTTGGTGTTTGTCTATTTCTGCAGGGGGTTATCAGAAAATACGGAAGAAAGGCCCACACGTCGGGATTAGATAGAGATATTAACGTGCCACGCAATTATCTTACATCTAGAAGACTCCAGAAGCCACGAGACCGAAACGGAGGCGAAACGGGGCCAGAGGCAGGGCGCCCGCCCTCCTGCCCTAGGCGCCCGCCCCCTCTGAGAGTCCAATCAGGACTCTGCTTCATGGGAGATCTCCACCGACCTAAAGGATCAAGGATAACCATTCAATCTATGTCGGTTTGATCCAACGGCCCATATTCACTTGAGGGGACTATATAACTAGACCCCCTGGCCCCTGGAGGAGGCACCCCTTGATCATTATTCATTATTCATAGACAGAGCAAAAGCTAGGGTTTAGAGATGAGAGCTCTTCTCTCTTCTCTAAACTAGAGTAGATCTAGATAGTAGGAAGATGGACAGCGAAGGAGGGTTAGAGGAGAGGCCGGCCTGTCGGTTCTTCCTCCGGTTGTACTTCGTCATGATCAAGCTCTAATCAAGCTTGCTCATGGGATGACTATGGTAATCTACTTCTAATTCATTATGCAATTACTAATTATGTATGTTCTGGTTCACAACTCTTTTGAGTATTCTAATCTATAGGACGCTATAGGTGAGAGTTGTAGTATAGGTGTAAGCGTGGTGCTTAGACCTAGATTACTTGTGGATATCCCCTGTCTAGCTGGATCGTGTGGTAGGCCGTGTTGGTGACAGTTACGTTGGTCCTCTGTAGTCCAGCACTCGTTAGCAGGACGAGTAGGGTTTATCGGCCTAAGGATAAGCATCCTTTGTGGTGTACTCTTATCACGTGGTTCGTCCCAGACATAGACATACCCCTTTGAAGTAGAGAAACCATAGTTATCCTCTCTATTCTGCTACCATCACCCATATACTAGAATTGCTCTAATCTCTATTCCCATATTATCACTCACTGTTATCTTACCTTTAATATTGTTCTTATTCAATTATATCATCTTTCCTAATTACACCTATCTATCTATCTTAGTTAAGTTAGAGCATAGATCAGTTCTCCCGTTTCCCTGTGGATACGATAAAACCTTTAACCGGGTAAAAGCTTCAACGGTATCCGTGCGCTTGCGGATTATCTGTGTGCGTATAAATACCATAGTATACTCTAGTGCCATGCTGGGGATGACAACCTAGTATTCAAGTGGTGTTAGCAAGTGTCAACACACCCCACACACATAGACACCCCGTCCATGCATATGACGTGTTACTACCCCCATCATCGCCCTAGTGACGGCATCGCCTCTCAGGACCGAATCTCCCAACATGCGGTAATGTTCCCAAGCACACCAACATGTGTGCATGACACAGCACCGAACAACACTTCCCTAGATCGGCAGTGTATCCGATCATGCTCTCATAGCTCCCACTTACCGAGGCGTAGAGGAAGAATTGATCCATACATTACCACTCAAATGAATGGTACTCATACTATTGCACGCCGTATGAGCGACGAAAAGAGAAATATGATGCATTAACCCCCAAGTCAGTACTTAACTAGCCACCTTAGAGTCCTTAACTAGGCATAAAGGATATGACCATGGCACACTAAATAGTTTTCCAAAAACTTAGTTAACACCTTGATTACCATTTGATTAACAATAATCTTCTGTTAAGTCGGTTTAAGTTTAGTTTGGAACGTACTTATGAACAGTAACTCGCTAAACCTTGCTCCGATGCCAGCTGTAACAGAACCATCCAAATTATAAGAGATTAAGTCTAATAGTGACCATTTTCACAGTCAAACCATCGAGCTTAAGCCCATATAATCTCGGTAGTCCGTGAAATCTCGAAGGATTTCAAACGACAACTCGTACATACAGCCAAGATCGTAATAAGTTCAGCGGTCACCATTCACAATTACATCCAGTGCATAACATTCAACAATTACATCAGAGTACTTAAAATTATTACAAACCAAGTTCTCAAGTAGCAGAAGCTTCATAGTTTGAAAGTAACACACACACAAATCCAGTTTGATACAGTGCCATGGTTTGGTCATTCCCACAAAAGCAAAAGAGAAGATAGAGTGACCATCGCCCTTGGTCTAGTCATCGCCCATTGCTGGGTACAAGCAGAGGATGCAATAACCATAGTACATTTGACCATCTGCAAAACAACATGGGAATAGAACCCTGAGTACGAGAAAGTACTCAGCTAGACTTACCCATCATAAACCAAAAACAAAGACTCTTCAAGGATCATGAAGGCTGTATGGTGGGGTAGCTGAGACTTTTTTGCATAAAAGCATTATTCCCCTAAACATAGTTTAGAGACCATTCTTCTTTTAATTAGCTCAAGTTTGATAATATCATTACCTATTATCTAGGTTTGCACCTGTACTATTACAAGCAAGTGTAGTAATATGATGGTACCTCATCATAGCATTCATAAATCATTTATCATCATAACCCAAGTGTTCCATAATCCTTACTACGAGGACGAAGCTCATGTCAAGTGCTCACTATCCAGGAGCGATGGCGATTCGAATCGATTTCTGACCAGCTGGCGAGTTATTCCCCACACAAATCACACTCAGTGATCAAGTGAGCGACAAATCATCGTGTTGCACTATCCAGGACCAAATCGCGGGTTCGGCAGGCACCGCCAGTACCCGAGGACCGTTCCGGCGACCGAGGTATCCAAGGTATACCAAGGTTGCGCGCCGCGCCCTCGTCGTTCTCCTCAACCATCACCAATACAGCACATGGCGGCTCAACTCTCAACTCGGATAGTGTTCAGGCTTCGTGATCGGAACGACTTATCCTTCTAGCTAAGTGTGGGGCATGCGTTCAACATGACAAGAGGGCCATCAACGATCAGTCCTTAATCGACACAGGCAGGGGCACTATGATCAACCCACCACAAGACCCTGCCCGGTCTCCAATTCCTTTCCACACTTGGTTATTGTTCCCCATAGCAATTACAGCTAATCCTCCTGCTCCTCGAGTCCCACCTCGTTCTCCTGTGAGCCTCTATGATGCATGTGTACCCATGAGTGGAGTGTGAGATGCCCGGGGTGCAATGCTTATACAGGTGGATACCAGATGACCATGACATGATGCATAGATGATATAAGTGGTCCCTTTTACAAGGTAGTCAACATCATCCAAGAACATGAAATCGAACTAAACATTTATTACATTCTCTTCTACAAGTTGCCTTCAAGGTTAACCAGCATGCTCACAAGATGCTTCAAAGATACACCAAACATCCTCTTACTTTATTTAATCTATGTATAACAATTCATAATTTATCTATCCACTTTTAGGTCTACAACAGTAGCATATATGTTTGTCTATCAATAAATCCACAAAAATTACAGGAGACTACTAATCAATCATAAAGTCTACCATAAATTTCTCATAATATTTGGACATTTATTTTGAGCTACAAAAATCACAAGATTAATCTTTATAAGCAAGTATAAATACCCTACTATGGTATAAGTATCAAACAGCAGATTTCATATTTTTATAATTAACTTGTTAACATAAGAAATACCCACAAAAATTTCCAGATCAATTGCATGATCCAATTATTTATTAAAAATGATAAACCACTGCCATGCAAGCTTTAAATCACCATAAATTAATTCATACAGCAAATAGTGTGTAACATAATTTTCCCAGAGCCTAATCATCCATGAAAAGCCACCAAAACAAGTTTCATATTTTTCTGAGCTATATTTTAATTACTATGCATTTTCCAATTTTCAGCCAAAAACATGGATTAAATATATTTGTACTGAAAAGTTGTTCAAACATGAATTGCAACCACACCAAACTATAGATCTGAGATTATAGAACACATCAAAATTTATTTCATCCATTTTGGAGCTATATATCTCAAGATATGGATTTTATATCATTTAAACTATTTTCTGGAAATTATTTTCTGAAAACCAATTCAAAATCGGGATGAAAAACACTAAAGACACCCGGATCTCTACCCATCTCGGTCCCTCCTGCGACTGACAGTGGGTCCCTGACCCCACTGGTCAGCGTGACCGAGAGTGAGGGCACCTCCGACGAGCGGATCTCGTCGGCGGTGAGGTCCCCGGCCACGGGGTGAGCACCATTGTGCTCCGCGCAGCGAGGCGCACCCAATGGTGCTCTTGGATCGGCCGGAAGACGCCCGGAGCACCCTCGCGAGCATGCATGGCGGCACGGCGGCACTGCTCGCTGTGGCCAGGCCGCTCCAGTGCGGTAGAGCGCGCGCGGGGTTCCGTCGAGCTACGGACCTAACGCGCCCAAAAGCAAGCGAAACGAGGCAGAAACTAGCGAGGTTCGACACGGCGGAGCACTCCGACGAGGTCGGGCAAACTCTGGCGAGCGATTCACGGCGTGCGGCGGTCTCTCACCTAGGTAGAGCGTGCGCAGAAGCTTACCGCGGCGAAGGCGAGTGCAGTGGTGGTTTTGGCGCTGAGGATAGGTCACTGGTGTGGCCGGCAGTCAGCGGCGGAGCTCTCCGGCGATGGCGCTGCGGCGGAGCTGCTACGGCTGCGGCGCTCGTGAGCGCAGGAAGGAGAGAGGAGCGGGGAGGGGACAGAATGGAGTGGCCTGGGGGCGAGGGGCGGCGTTCCGACCAGGTTAAGGCCGGTCGGCAGCGGCACGTGCACGACGCCGTGTACGGCCGCCACATGGCCGGCGTCGGGTGGACGAAGGCGGGCGTCCGCGCGCGGGAGAGAGAGGGAGGGGAAACCGGGCCGCACTGTTTGGCTAGGCCGAAAGGGAGGCAGGTCGGCCCAGCAGCGCCTGCCCCCTTTTCTTTTTTTTTGAAATTATTTTCCCAAAAGCTTAAATGAGGCTTTTTGAAGCTTTTACAAATCTTTTTAGGGGTTGGAGTAAAAAGAAGAATTGTTCCCCATAAAATTCCCTACAACTTTGTCTTAATAAGCAAAGCCAAATTCCAAATAGAATTTGAATCACAAATTTAAACTAGTTCTAGGTTTTTAATATATTCATTTTAGGGATTTTTGTATAAATTCATTTCTCAATTCTTATAGCTCCAAAAATTTCACAAAATTCCCCTTAAATCTTCTAACACATATTTCAACCTAATTTGGGCATTTCAAGAAATTTAGAAGTAAGCATAATATTTTTACCATATTTAATTCTCATAAAACAAAGCACATAAAATCATAATTGAAAGAAGGACATGTTCATGCAATGCTATGCTTGATGATAATGCTTATGGATGAGTTTATGAGACTAAGTGTATGCTTAACACCTAGGGTGTTACATATCATATCAAGTTGTGCAACCAGTTTACTATCTCTGTTTAGTCTAATATTTTGGTTGGGTCTAATTGCAACACTTGCATCCCAATCAAACTCCTTGTTTGCATCAAATCTGAATTTTCTTTGCGCATGTGTATGATCATTTACTTCTTTCATATCTTGTGGTCAGCAATAGGCAGAGAACTTATAGTTTGGATCGTTACTTAACTTTACAACAACTAGAATTCAGATTGCATTCCTTGTTAATTTTTCCCACCAAGCTCCACATAAAAACCATCATAATCTGTACTCTCTGTTCTTGTATTCGCCTCGCCATCACTTTCTGTTGCCACCACACATTTATTTTCTTTGTAATCTGCAACAGAGGAATTCATAAGAGTTTTGGTGGTTAGAGAGGTGAGTTGTGAGAGGCACCAAATTTTCATATTTTCCACAAATACAAATTATTTGTATTCAGCTAACCTTACAAGAAGATAGGTCGAGTAGACATCAATGATCGTGTTACCATAGCACAATTCAATAAACTCTGACAAAGCATGGAAGAAAAGCAAGAAAGGTTGACACAAGATCTTCAGAATCTTATGACTAAAATCAGAAGGCATCGTCCACCTCATGATGGTGCAAGCAACCACAGTGGAGATAGAGAAGATAGTGATGGAAGAAGAGGAGGTTGGAGGAACCAGAAGGCTGCACATGGTAAAGGAAGAAGACATAGAGGAAGAAATAATGATGAATCTGAAGATGAGGCTAATGACAACCGCTTCCAACTCAGTTTTGGTCACCGATGTCATAGAAGGCAACCATGAAGAAAGATTTGGCAAACTGAAATTTACCATGCCAAAATTTGCTGCTGAACCATCCACGAGGAATTTCTCTGGAGGAAGCAAATCAAACACAAAGTTTGTTGCTGAACCATCTACGGGAAAGACTCAAGTAAAGGCTCACGATCTAATTTTTAGAGTACTTTTAGTGGAAATAACACTGCTGTCCCAAGTTCAAAACCAGCAGCATCAACCACTACTTTAGTGGGTTCTACTTCCAGGAGTAGTGGAATTTAGAGCTTCAAGTGTGGAGGCCTTGGGCATATAAGTAAGGAGTGCCCAAATAACCAGGTGAACATTGTGAATGATGATGTAGAATATGAATCAGCTAGTGAAGAGGGAGTTGAGATGAAGCCCATGGAGATGAGGACCTTACGGGCTGAGAGTTTGAGCAAGGAGCTGCTCTTGTGGAGACTCAAATCTTGAGTGTTCAGATGAAAGATGCTAAAAATGGGCAGCGACATAATTTATTTCAGACTAGAGCAAAGGTGCATGATAAAGTGGTGAAGGTGATTATTGATGGAGGGAGCTACCATAATCTTGCTAGTCGTGAGATGAATGATAAACTTGGCCTGAAGTTGCTACAACACCCTCATCCATATCATATACAGTGGCTGAATGATTCGGGAGATAACAAGATTGGTGAATATGTTGATACAGTAGAGTGTGATGTAGCACCTATGTCGGTGTGTCACTTGCTGCTTGGAAAACCATGGCAATATTGTAACACCCCAGTGTTATGGTTGCTTTGATCATGTGCATAGCATGAGCATCATCATCTACTCAAAGCATATCATGATCATTATCTCTCTTGAGCCATGTCATTCTATGCAAAAATGTGTTTTAAATTGCTTAAATAGGCTTCCTATGCTTATGTTTGAGTGAACCATGCTTGTGTTTGTACTCAATGCTTTGGTAATTAGTTTATCTATGCTTAACTTAACCTTGGGAACAATGTTCATGTTGATCACTTCTCCAAAATAATCACTTAAGTCATACTTATGCAAATAGGCCCTAGAAACCTCTTTTGCTTAGGCTTTTAAAAAGTGTTTCATAAAATGTTTGCATGTCAAAACTTCCTACAGCAAAGTTGTAGCAAATTTTATAAGGAACAAATGTTGTTTTATGGACATCTCATGAAAATGATCACAAATAGCTCAAAAGTGACCCACAAGGAAGATTTGGGGCTGTTTCCAACACTTAGAAAATTTTCTAAGTCTTGGAACGAAACCAGTTTGCTCGATCGATTTTGAAAACTCCATATCTCTCAATCCCGGCCGATCTGGCTTTTGCTCTAGTTGACAAAGTTGTAGAGCTCGATTGGAACTCCAACTTTGTCAACTGCATCATCTTCTAACTCGGGCTGGTTTGGGAGATAATCATCGGTGAAGTTGCTCTGTCAGACTGTCATCGTTTCTTCTGAATCGAAGCCGAGCTCGTCGACGTGGCCAACCGGCGGCAGAGCTCCGTCGACATTTGTCGTCCTTACGCCATTCTTGGCCCCGCTTGTCAGCTCTCTTCGCGTGCATGACCTCGACGGCGTCGCCCCGGACGCAGTGGACGCGTCCACTCTCGCCTTTCACGCCTCCACTCGCCAGAAGAGCGTCCGCAGCGAGCTCACCGTCGCGAGCTCACTCCGGCGAGCTCGTGCGCGCTCCTTGCTGCGTCCCAGCCTACCAAACATCACCCAAAGCTCCACTGCGAACCGCTCTCCATTCTCCACCCTCTAACTCGCCGAGAAACCCACCGGTGAGCCGACATTTCCTTCTTCCCCCAAATCGGGTCGCCGTGACCATCTTTTCCGGCGAACTCAATGCCGAGCCCTGTGAAGCCTCTCGTCGTCTCTGGTTAGGTCCTAGAGGTAGCTTAGGTCCTTAGCTAGCTTTTGCGCCACTTGGTGGACGCTCTACCAAGCTCTCCGTCGCCGGACACGGTGCGCAGCGCCGCCGTGCTTCCGCCGGAGATGGGTGCTCTCGTGGCCAGCGTGTTCCACGAGGATCCAAGCCAAGCCGCGTACCTAGGAAGCTCCGCCGTAGTCCGCTGGTGCTGTAGAAGGTCTTAGGTCGCACTCTACCGGCCTGAGGGCTTCGGCATAACGCCGAGCACCTCCGCCGAGCCACCATCGTCGACGGCAAGCCTCTTCCAGTGGCTCCGCTATGGAAAAAGTGGGATCAATCGAGTCGCTAGAGTTTGGGGATCACGCTGATGCCCTTGGTTTGGCCGGAGACCTCGCCGTCGCGGAGAAATCGCCGGCGAGAGTCGCCTCGGTCGAGAGGAAGAAGAACCTGACCGCTGGGGCCCACTGTCAGCGTCACTCTCCTTCCCTCCTTTTCTTTTATTCAAAATCTGGATTTTTGGCTTTCTTGCAAAAATCATATCTCCTGTTTCTGAGATCCAAAAATTGTGAAACAAATTTTGTGGTATTCCTTGAGATGGCTAGTTTTTAATAAAAATATAAAATGAACCATGTTTTCTGGAAAAATATTTATTAAGAATTTAATCTTGTTATTCATGGATAAATGCATATCTCTTGTTATACTACTTAGTTTGCTCTGAAAATTTTATGGTAGCCTCTGCTTGGTATTAGAGTGATTTGATAAATATTTCCTGATTTTTGGAGTAATGCAGCGTTGATATGCAATTTATGATTGAAATGTGGCTTGTTTCTTTAATTAAATCACATAAAATAATTGGTGCTTATGCTGGTGTTCTACTTTGACTAGTATCTTGTAATTATGCTCTTTTCTAGAATTAATTAATAAATGCCTTGTTAAGTAAATGTTTGGGGGTTTTCATCTGGTGTTCTGGTTGTATTATAATATGCTGTGGTCATAAGCCATGTGGTTGGCATGGTTTGTGTTTTGATCATGTTATTAAATAATTAATTATAGGGTTAAAGGCTGTTCTGGACAGCAAGGGAGCAATTTAACTTTTGCTTAATGATAATTTGGCTTTCTGGGCAACTTGTCTAAATCAAAGTTGTAGTAAACTTATTGAACTAGCTGTGGTTTAAATTTGGGATCATTTGGTCCAATAGTTTAAAAGTTATGGCTGTTCCAAGTTGGGTTCCAGAAATAGGTGCTCTCTGTTTTTCTGGGACAGAACCTGGAACCTTGTTTAAATGACTGGTTTAATGTATGAATCATGCTGTGATGTTTAAACATTATTTGTAGACAATTTCATAAGCTTTCCATAATGTCCTCACTTAAGTGTGTTGGACCTTTGTAGCAATAGTTATGATCTATTTGCTGAGCTGTTCTGTTTATGTGCTTGCTGTTATAAGTTAATTTGCTTAGTTTGTTTGTTCATGTGGTTTTCTTGTAAGTTAACTTAGAAGGTTACTCCATAAATGAGTGTCCAGTGAGTTACTTATGTTATCAAGCATTCATCTTTAGAATGTGCATCTTCTTATTGTTCGAGCATGCAATAGGTGCATCGGACGCGACAGCCTCCTACGAGCTGCAAGTGAATCCCGAAGGCCAGGAGGGCAGCCAAGAGGAGGAGGTCCAGCAAGCCGGACTCGAGGAGCCAGAAGAAGAAGTTGAGTGCCCGAATCACGAGCCGGCGTCGTTCGTGAAAGGAAAGCCCCGGAGCATTCTAAGTCTCCCTTTATTTTCGAAAGTTTACTTAATACGTTATACCTATTGATGCATTACGTATAGGAGTTGTGATGAAACTTTTGCTGCATTCTACTCTATCCTTGTCCAGATAACTCTCCACACCCTGGTTGTAGAGCTAGGATCGAGTAGCAGCTTAGCCATGCTTTAATCGGTAGAAGTCGGGTGATATCCTGTCACCTGCGCGATATAGGGTGATGTCGGATCACGATGGTCTATATGTGCTATCGTGGATGGAACCTGATTAAATTGACTTAAGCCGGGCGGAGTTTTGCAAGTTTGTAGTAACTCCATCTGTGGCAGCTAAGGACCGATCGTTGTACGTCCTCTTGTCATGTTGAACGCATGCCTAACACTTAGTTGGCCAGATAACTCGTTCCGACCGCGAAGCCGAGTAGTATGACTCAGGCCGGAAGACCGGCAAGTATAAAGTGCGCACTACCGGAGGAAGTGCGGTGTGCGGGGGACCATTGGCGTAAGTCCAAAGGCAGGTGAGTTAAAATTCCTGACCTCCCTGGCAGAGTGGTAGCCCTGGGAGTGCGGCGCTGATCGGAGCCGCGATTCCTGAGTTGTACCAAAGGTGACCCGTTGGCTCTCCGGCAGGGGATGCTTGGGTGAGTGCTAGGAATAACCCTCCAGCTGGATAGGAATTCGATTCGAATCGCCGTCTCTCCCGGTTAGTGAGAACTTGACAGAGCAGCGGCAAACGTAGCATTCACTAATGAAATTGGTTCATGATAATGATGATAGCAAGAAGAACACATGATGAATTTGATATGGTTATTATTGTTTGTAATAGTGATGTGTTGTAGTACAGGTGCTAATCTAGTGGTAGGCTGATCATAAATAAATATGATGCTCTCAAATTAACTTAGTCGTAAGTTCAGCTTTTGGCAAAAGGTGAGTCAACCAGCTCCACTTGATACTTAGCCTTGCATGATCCTTGGTGTCTTTTACGTTTTACTAGACGGGTAAGTCTAGCTGAGTACATTCTCGTACTCACGGTTTATTCCCACTTGTTGCAGATGACATCTTTTATGACGGCTTCTGCAAGACCTGTCTCCATCCCGCTGGGGATGAGGACTAACTGTTGGGCACGGTTCTCTAACAATCTCGTCTCTGATGCTTTTGGAAGGATGGTGTAGACTCTGGCAGTAACAAAAACTTGTGAACTGAACTTTGAACAAGTGTGTGTAATTATTTTGCTTCCGCTACTTCGAAACTTGGGTTGTAATAACTTAATGACTTCGATGTGGTGCCGCTTCGACGGCAATGAATGACTATGTAACATTCGCTGTGTTTATGTTGAACTATTACGATCTTGGTTTGTTGCGAGATGGTTTGAAGTCCTTCATGATTTCAATTGACTACCGGGATTATATGGGCTCAAGTTTGGAAACTTGATTGCTGGTCGATCGTTTCTGCACTTGAACTCTTATAATTTGGTCGGTTCTGTGACAGCTGGTATCGGAGCAAGTTCAGCATTATAAATGTAGCGTTTGTGTATTTAAAAACAAAAGAGTTTGTAAATAATATGGTGTAAAACCAATAATTAAGTTATGCCAGTGGTCGAATCCTCCTTGCCTACATAAGGACTCTAGGTGGCTATTTAAGTACTGACTTGGGGGGGTTTTATTTATGCATCTCCGGTAGTACTCAGGTATGGATGTGTGATGACCGCACTATGCTACCCTGTGGTCCAATGGTGGAGGTAGCCTTCATATGTGAATTAGCCACATATGTCGCTAGATTTAAATTATGCAACGTCGCACCTACGCCCTGGTAAGTGTGAGCTGTGAGAGCATGATCGTCCAAATGACGGTCTAGGGGAGTGTTCGTGGTGGTTTTCTAGAGTGGTTACATGTCGAAACCATGGAACCACGAAAGAAACTTAATTGGGGAGCATTTAATTTCTCGGGTAGTTGTGGTGTCATTGTTTGTGCATGTTGGGCATGTCCAAGCAATGTGCACTTAGTTTACTGCTTTCTTGAGTGAAATATTGGGAACTATTGGGCTGAAATGAAGTTTTCTGCAGGTACCCTAACAGCGCACGTGTAAACCGATAGTTATCGTATCGAGAGACGAATGTATGCCACCGTATATCCGTTAGAATACTAATTTTCTAAGTTTGTGAGGACGTACGGTTCGTGCATGCATCATGTCACATTCATACATACATTCTGTCTACTCCTTCCCTTACAATGTTGCCCCTTTTAATTAAATAAATGTTGCTTAAACTAATCCTCTTTTACCCATGGTATTCCTATTCCTTTCCACAGATGGACGCACCCGCTTCACCCCGTTCCAGTGACACTTTCTTGCACGAGTTTGGCACTCCTACCCTGCTCTGGAGAGTGTTACGGACTGTCGGGTATACTGAGCCACCTCAGTATTCTTGGTGGGAGTTGGAGAGCACAGGAGGGATGCAGTGGTTTGCTGTGCATGGAGTTGTCCCTCCCCATGGGGACAAGCCTGCATGGACAGGCTGGACTTGCAGCTCAGATGGGCAGACTCCTTGGGAGGCAGTTCAGGTTGCAGCCCAGACTATCCTGCTCGATATCTGTCAGAGGTGTGGTGATGAGCTGACGGGAGGACCAGCGGCCTCCATTCCTAGTGCGGACCCAGCAACAGCGGAGTGGAAATAGGCTGACGGTTGTGCTTTGGTTCGAGGCAGGGGAGAGAGAGAGCTGAGAGTTCTAGTCCTGCTATGAGTGCTATGATGGCTGTGCTCAAGCTGATTAGTCAGCGAGAGGGCACCTACGCACAAGTGATGGTGGCTGTTCGCAGGGCCCAGGAGATGCAGCGGAAGGCTGAGAAGCGTGCTCGCAAGTTTCGCAAGCAAGCTAGACTCCTAGAGCAAGCTCAGAAGGACCGCAATGACTGGGAAGGCATTGCGGAGTACCGTAGGCAGCAGTGGGTGAAGGCCATTAGGGAGAGAGATCATAAGTAGGATCAGATGAGCCAGTTAGCTAGGGAGAGGGAGACCTTGCAGGAGCGCTTGGTGCAGCTCACCCTTGAGAGGGATACTGCACTCCGCGTGTCGGAGAACAGGCGCCGAGCATGGGAGATGCACCGAGTTCAGTCGCTTGAGCGGGAGAACTATCTGCAGGATCAGATTGAGGCTGGTCTTGTGGAGATTCACCGTCTCAACAACTTGCTACACCCTATTCCTCGCCCTATACCCGTGTATCCAGAGGTGGGACCTCAGGTGATTGTGGCCGATGATGATGGTATAGAGGTCGATGGACCAGCAGCGGCTGCACCACCTTTGCACGAGGACGTGGAGGACGAGGAGCTTGAGCCGGTTAGCGACGAGGATGGAGAGGCGATCTTCGACGCCGACTCGGACGACGAGCCTGGAGTGTAGGGAGTAGCGGGTAGTGTTATGTGAGGGTCTTTTGCAGTATGCTAGTCAGTCGTGGTGCTTTTGTAACCATGTTGTAATCCAAAACCTTGACCTTGACTCATGGCATGTACTGTGATGGTGTAATAACTTTGTGGACCCAATGTGCAATCTTAACATGTTTGTTATGTTATGACGATGTTTCCCGTTGTGGTGCATATTGCGGATATCTCTGTCATGTGTTGGATTGGTGATGTTGTTTTGTGGAATTGAATTATTGTGCCTTTTCTGTAAAGCTATTCTCTCGAATACTTTTAGGCATAAGTACAAGTTCTTCTGCGACAAATCTTGTCATCATCAATACTCACTGACTGTGTCTTTATAGATGTCTCGTGACACCCGAGGTGCGGAACAGCGTGCAAACATGAATCCACCCCGTCCTCCTCCACCACCAAATCCTGCTGAGTTAATGCAAATGATGGTGGAAAATCAGAGGATGCTCACTGAGACCATCAATCGGATGGCAAATCCGGGTGGTCGTAAGGCACAGGAAGGGCCAGCTCCCAACCACTACAGTAGCTTCAAGGACTTCATGGACACAAAGCCCCCACCTTTCAGAGAAGCTGAAGAACCCCTTCAGGCTGAAGAATGGCTGAACACGGTGGAGCAAAAGTTCCGCTTGCTTCAGTTGACTGAAGGTTTGAAGGCAGAGTATGCAGCTCATCAACTGCAGGGTCCAGCAGGCATCTGGTGGAATTAGTATCGAGAAGCTCTTCCAGCCGACACTGTGCCTGATTGGAATCTTTTCCGTGATGCTTTTAAAGGGCATTTCATTCCTCCTGGTGTCATGGAGATGAAGCATACCGAGTTCATGCAGTTAACTCAGGGCAACAAGACTTTGAAGGAGTATTTGCATGCTTTCAATCATTTGTCTAGATATGCTCCGGAGTTTGTGAACACGGAGACGAAAAAGATTGCTAGTTTCAAGCGGGGTTTGGGCCCCAAATTGCTGAAGACTATGGGCCGCACTAAGTGTGCAACTTTCAATGAGTTTGTCAGTGATGCTCTCACTCAAGAGAACTATAACACTGTGTACACTGCGACCAAGACTCGCAAGAGGGCTTTTGAGGCCGGGGCCGGGTCATCTCATCAGTCCAAGGCTCCAGTGGCAGCTAAGCCACCGTTCCGTGCTCCAACGCCGAACCAGCGATACCGCCCTCCGATGAAGAAGAATCAGGCGAAGACGGGTTTTCGCAAGGGGTACTCTATTGCTCTTCCTAGGGGCAACACGGGTCCCAACTATGCCAATACTCCACCTGCCAACCGTCCGTGCTGGAACTGCAATCAGACCGGGCATTGGCAGAGCAACTGTCCTTACCCGCCGAAGAAGGGCAACCAAGGGAATGTCCGTCAGGGGCGTGTTCACTACACAACTGTGGAAGCAATCCCTGCTGGTGAGGTAGTCACGGCTGGTAAGTTTCTGGTTAATCAACATGATGCACTCGTGCTTTTTGATTCTGGAGCGTCGCATTCCTTTGTGAGTTCTGAATTTGTGTCTAAGCATAACATCATGGCCATTACACTTGATAAGGGCAATTATTGTATTAGTGTTGCGGGAAATGATATTTCCACCAATCAAGTGGTCTTGGGGGCAACTCTGGAAATAGGAGGCCGTCAGTTTCGTGCTGATTTGGTTATTCTACCCGTTGTGGGCATAGATGTAATTCTGGAGATGAAGTGGATGAGTGGTAATGGAGTTCTTATCGACACCACCACTCGTGTAGTGATGTTGAAAGACCCAAACACCAAGGAGGCATTTCTAGTGCAACTTCCTCGGGTTATTCAAATTTGTAGCACTGTGAATGCAGTTACATCTAAGGCTATTCAGGATATTCCGGTGGTGTGTGAGTTTTCGGATGTATTTCCTGATGATTTACCCGGGCTTCCTCCGGATCGGGATGTGGAGTTCAAGATTGAATTGATTCCAGGTACCGCTCCTATCTCTAGAAGACCTTATAGAATGCCACCCAATGAATTAGCTAAGCTTAAGACCCAACTAAATGAGTTGTTGAAGAAGGGTCTTATTAGTCCTAGTTCTTCTCCTTGGGGTTGTCCGGCTATCATTGTGAAGAAGAAGGATCAATCCTTGCGCATGTGTGTGGACTATCGTCCCCTAAATGCGGTGACTATCAAGAACAAATACCCTCTTCCTCGCATTGATATTTTGTTTGATCAGTTGTCTAAAGCTAAGGTATTCTCCAAGATTGATTTGCGATCTAGGTACCATCAGATCAAGATCCGTCCTGAAGATGTACCTAAGACAGCTTTCTCGACGAGGTATGGGTTGTATGAGTACCTTGTCATGTCCTTCGGTCTCACAAATGCACCTGCTCACTTCATGTATCTCATGAATTCGGTGTTCATGCCCGAATTGGACAAGTTTGTGACGGTCTTCATTGATGATATCTTGGTATATTCCTGCAATGAAGAGGAGCATGCAGAGCATCTGCGTGTAGTGTTGTCGCGTTTGCGCGAACATCAGCTTTATGCCAAGTTTAGCAAATGCGAGTTTTGGCTGAAGAAAGTACCTTTCTTGGGCCATGTTTTATCTGAAGAAGGCATATCGGTGGATCCAGCTAAGGTGCAAGAAGTGCTGGATTGGAAAGTTCCAACTTCGGTACACGAGGTTCGGAGTTTTCTCGGTCTTGCTGGATATTATCGTCGATTCATTCCGGAATTCTCCAAAATATCCAAGCCTATGACTCGTCTACTTCAGAAAGATGAGAAGTTTGTGTGGACACCTGAGTGTGAAGAGGCATTCCACAAGTTGAGGACATTGCTGACATCAGCTCCTGTCCTAGCTCAACCTGATATCGAAAAGCCCTTCGATGTCTTTTGTGACGCGTCAGGCATTGGTTTAGGCTGTGTGTTAATGCAGGAAGGCCGTGTTATCGCGTATGCCTCACGCCAACTTCGAAAACATAAGGTCCATTACCCTACTCATGACTTAGAATTGGCAGCAGTTGTTCATGCTTTGAAAAACTGGAGGCATTATCTGCTGGGTAATCTGTGTAATATCTACACCGATCATAAGAGCCTCAAGTATATCTTCACTCAACCTGAACTAAACATGCGGCAGCAAAGGTGGCTTGAGTTGATTAAAGATTATAATCTACAAGTGCACTATCATCCGGGCAAGGCAAATGTGGTGGCGGATGCCTTGAGTCGGAAAGCGCACTGTCATTCAATCGAAGTGGAAGATCCGTTGTTGTCACATCTTATGCATCCACTTGTGCTCAACCAGATTTCTCTGAAAAGTACCATTCGCAATCGAGTCATCGAATTGCAGCAGACAGATGTAGGCATCCACCATATAAAGAGGAAAATGAAAGAAGAAGAAACCAAGCATTTCCGAGTCGATGAGAACGGAATTCTTTGGTTCAAGGATCGACTTGTGGTCCCAAAAGACCGTGAGCTGCGAAATCAGATCTTATCTGAGGCTCATTCATCCAAATTGTCTATCCATCCTGGTAGTAGCAAGATGTATCAGGATCTGAAACCTTTGTTTTGGTGGACAAAGATGAAAAAGGAGATTGTTGCTTTTGTCGCTCGTTGTGACAAATGTTGTTGTGTGAAGGCTGTTCACATGAAAGCTGGTTTGCTTCAACCCTTGTCAATTCCTGGTTGGAAATGGGAAGAAGTCAGCATGGATTTCATCAGTGGACTCCCAACTTCTGTTAAGGGTTACGACTCCATCTGGGTGATTGTAGATCGTTTGACCAAGGTTGCTCGATTTATTCCAGTCCAAACTGACTATCGTCCACATCAGTATGCGGAGTTGTATTTCGAGCACATTGTTCGTCAGTATGGTGTGCCTCGAACAATCATATCCGATCGTGGACCACAGTTCACTGCTCGTTTTTTGGGAATGTCTGCATGAGCAAATTGGTACTCATTTAGTCCGTAGCTCTGCTTATCATCCCCAAACAGCTGGACAAACTGAACGAGTTAACCAAATCCTTGAAGACATGTTGAGGGCATGTGCTCTCTCTTCAAAAGGATCTTGGGTTAAGTGGTTGCCATTAGTGGAGTTCTCCTACAACAATAGTTATCATGAGAGTATAAAGATGGCTCCATTTGAAGCCTTGTACGGTCGAAAGTGTCGAGCCCCATTGAATTGGGTAGAAGCCGGAGAGCGAAGGTTTTATGGCATCGATTTCGTGAACGAAGCCGAGCAGAAAGTCCGGACTATCCAGCAACATCTGGAAGCTAGTCAAGCTCGTCAGAAAAGTTATGCCGACAATAGAAGGAAGCCGATTGAGTTTTCAGTTGGTGACCATGTGTACATCAAGGTGTCTCCGATGAAGGGTGTACAAAGGTTCGGAGTCAAGCGAAAGCTTGCACCTCGCTATGTGGGACCTTATCGGATTCTCGAAAAGAAAGGGAATGTGGCATACCAAGTTCAACTCCCAGTTGCGCTTCGAGCTATTTTCCCTGTCTTCCACGTATCACAATTAAAGAAGTGCCTTCGCGTACTGGAGGAACGAGTGGAAGTTCGAGATATCAAGTTGAAGTCAGATTTGGTGTATGAGGAGAAACCCGTAGCGATTCTTGATCGCATCGAACGGGAGACGCGTAATCGTGTGGTTAAGCTCTACAAGGTATTGTGGAGCAACCACGGGGAAGAAGATGCCACTTGGGAGACGGAGGATTATTTAAAAGAAGTTTACAAAACTTTCTTCAAAAATCTGTAAGCTTTCAAATCTCGGGACGAGATTTTTGTAAGGGGGGAGGGCTGTAACACCCCAGTGTTATGGTTGCATTGATCATGTGCATAGCATGGGCATCATCATCTACTCAAAGCATAGCATGATCATTATCTCTCTTGAGCCATGTCATTCTATGCAAAAATGTGTTTTAAATTGCTTAAATAGGCTTCCTATGCTTATGTTTGAGTGAACCATGCTTGTGTTTGTGCTCAATGCTTTGGTAATTAGTTTATCTATGCTTAACTTAACCTTGGGAACAATGTTCATGTTGATCACTTCTCCAAAATAATCACTTAAGTCATACTTATGCAAATAGGCCCTAGAAACCTCTTTTGCTTAGGCTTTTAAAAAGTGTTTCATAAATTGTTTGCATGTCAAAACTTCCTACAGCAAAGTTGTAGCAAATTTTATAAGGAACAAAAGTTGTTTTATGGCCATCTCACGAAAATGAACACAAATAGCTCAAAAGTGACCCACAAGGAAGATTTGGGGCTGTTTCCAACACTTAGAAAATTTTCTAAGTCTTGGAACGAAACCAGTTTGCTCGATCGATTTTGAAAACTCTATATCTCTCAATCCCGGCCGATCTGGCTTTTGCTCTAGTTGACAAAGTTGTAGAGCTCGATTGGAACTCCAACTTTGTCAACTGCATCATCTTCTAACTCGGGCTGGTTTGGGAGATAATCATCGGTGAAGTTGCTCTGTCGCACTGTCATCGTTTCTTCTGAATCGAAGTCGAGCTCGTCGACGTGGCCAACCGGCGGCAGAGCTCCGTCGACATTTGTCGTCCTTACGCCATTCTTGGCCCCGCTTGTCAGCTCTCTTCGCATGCATGACCTCCACAGTGTCGCCCCGGACGCATTGGACGCGTCCACTCTCGCCTTTCACGCCTCCACTCGCCAGAAGAGCGTCCGCAGCGAGCTCACCGTCGCGAGCTCACTCCGGTGAGCTCGTGCGCGCTCCTCACTGCGTCCCAGCCTTCCAAACTTCACCCAAAGCTCCGCCGTGAACCGCTCTCCATTCTCCACCCTCTAACTCGCCGAGAAACCCACCGGTGAGCCGACATTTCCTTCTTCCCCCAAATCGGGTCGCCGTGACCATCTTTTCCGGCGAACTCAATGCCGAGCCCTGTGAAGCCTCTCGTCGTCTCTGGTTAGGTCCTAGAGGTAGCTTAGGTCCTTAGCGAGCTTTTGCGCCACTTGGTGGATGCTCTACCAAGCTCTCCGTCCCCGGACACGGTGCGCAGCGCCGCCGTGCTTCCGCCGGAGATGGGTGCTCTCGTGGCCAGCGTGTTCCACGAGGATCCAAGCCAAGCCGCGTACCTAGGAAGCTCCGCCGTAGTCCGCTGGTGCTGTAGAAGGTCTTAGGTCGCGCTCTACCGGCCTGAGGGCTCCGGCGTAACGCCGAGCACCTCCGCCGAGCCGCCATCGTCGACGGCAAGCCTCTTCCAGTGGTTCCGCTGTGGAAAAAGTGGGATTAATCGAGTCGCTAGAGTTTGGGGATCACGCTGATGCCCTTGGTTTGGCCGGAGACCTCGCCGTCGCGGAGAAATCGCCGGCGAGAGTCGCCTCGGTCGAGAGGAAGAAGAACCTGACAGCTGGGGCCCACTGTCAGCGTCACTCTCCTTCGCTCCTTTTCTTTTATTCAAAATTTGGATTTTTGGCTTTCTTGCAAAAATCATATCTCCTATTTCTGAGATCCAAAAATTGTGAAACAAATTTTTTGGTATTCCTTGGGATGGCTAGTTTTTAATAAAAATATAAAATGAACCATGTTTTCTGGGAAAATATTTATTAAGAATTTAATCTTGTTATTCATGGATAAATGCATATCTCTTGTTATACTGCTTAGTTTGCTCTGAAAATTTTATGGTAGCCTCTGCTTGGTATTAGAGTGCTTTGATAAATATTTCCAGATTTTTGGAGTACTGCAGCGTTGATATGCAATTTATGATTGAAATGTGGCTTGTTTCTTTAATTAAATCACATAAAATAATTGGTGCTTATGCTGGTGTTCTACTTTGGTGGTAAACTTGTTTATGGTATTCCTAAGATATAAATAATCTGAAATCTGTTGTTTGACACCATATAAGTCATGATTCCCAATTTATGCAATAAACACCCAGGCACATGTTAAATGTATATCTTTAATTTGGTATGTGCAATTGCTCTGAAATTTTTGTGGTGGTGACTTGGTGCTATACTTGTGCTTCTGTAATTTTTGTAGATTTTTCTGAGCACTTTGACTAGTATCTTGTAATTATGCTCTTTTCTAGAATTAATTAATAAATGCCTTGTTAAGTAAATGTTTGGGGGTTTTCATCTGGTGTTCTGGTTGTATTATAATATGCTGTGGTCATAAGCCATGTGGTTGGCATGGTTTGTGTTTTGGTCATGTTATTAAATAATTAATTATAGGGTTAAAGGCTGTTCTGGACAGTAAGGGAGCAATTTAATTTTTTCTTAACGATAATTTGGCTTTCTGGGCAACTTGTCTAAATCAAAGTTGTAGTAAACTTATTGAACTAGCTGTGGTTTAAATTTGGGATCATTTGGTCCAATAGTTTAAAAGTTATGGCTGTTCCAAGTTGGGTTCCAGAAATAGGTGCTCTTTGTTTTTCTGGGACAGAACCTGGAACCTTGTTTAAATGACTGGTTTAATATATGAATCATGCTGTGATGTTTAAAGATGATTTGTAGACAATTTCATAAGCTTTCCATAATGTGCTCACTTAAGTGTGTTGGACCTTTGTAGCAATAGTTATGATCTGTTTGCGGAGCTGTTCTGTTTATGTGCTTGCTGTTATAAGTTAACTTGCTTAGTTTGTTTGTTCATGTGGTTTTGTTGTAAGTTAACTTAGAAGGTTGCTCCGTAAATGAGTGTCCAGTGAGTCAAGCATTCATCTTTAGCATGTGCATCTTCTTATTGTTCGAGCATGCAATAGGTGCATCGGACGCGACAGCCTCCTACGAGGTGCAAGTGAATCCCGAAGGCCAGGAGGGCAGCCAAGAGGTGGAGGTCCAGCAAGCCGGACTCGAGGAGCCAGAAGAAGAAGTTGAGTGCCCGAATCACGAGCCGGCGTCGTTCGTGAAAGGTAAGCCCCGGAACATTCTAAGTCTCCCTTTATTTTCGAAAGTTTACTTAATACGTTATACCTATTGATGCATTACGTATAGGAGTTGTGATGAAACTTTTGCTGCATTCTACTCCATCCTTGTCCAGATAACTCTCCACACCCTGGTTGTAGAGTTAGGATCGAGTAGCAGCTTAGCCATGCTTTAATCGGTAGAAGTCGGGTGATATCCTGTCACCTGCGCGATATAGGGTGATGTCGGATCACGATGGTCTATATGTGCTATCGTGGATGGAACCTGATTAAATTGACTTAAGCCGGTTGGAGTTTTGCAAGTTTGTAGTAACTCCATCTGTGGCAGCTAAGGACCGATCGTTGTACGTCCTCTTGTCATATTGAACGCATGCCTAACACTTAGTTGGCCGGATAACTCGTTCCGACCGTGAAGCCGAGTAGTATGACTCAGGCCGGAAGACCGGCAAGTATAAAGTGCGCACTACCGGAGGAAGTGCGGTGTGCGGGGGACCATTGGCGTAAGTCCAAAGGCAGGTGAGTTAAAATTCCTGACCTCCCTGGCAGAGTGGTAGCCCTGGAAGTGCGGCGCTAATCGGAGCCGCGATTCCTGAGTTGTACCAAAGGTGACCCGTTGGCTCTCCGGCAGGGGATGCTTGGGTGAGTGCTAGGAATAACCCTCCAGCTGGATAGGAATTCGATTCGAATCGCCGTCTCTCCCGGTTAGTGAGAACTTGACAGAGCAGCGGCAAACGTAGCATTCACTAATGAAATTGGTTCATGATAATGATGGTAGCAAGAAGAACACATGATGAATTTGATATGGTTATTATTGTTTGTAATAATTAAGTGATGTGTTGTAGTACAGGTGCTAATCTAGTGGTAGGCTGATCATAAATAAATATGATGCTCTCAAACTAACTTAGTCGTAAGTTAAGCTTTTGGCAAAAGGTGAGTCAACCAGCTCCACTTGATACTTAGCCTTGCATGATCCTTGGTGTCTTTTACGTTTTACTAGATGGGTAAGTCTAGCTGAGTACATTCTCGTACTTGGGAGGTGCTCATCTGAATTATTTTGTGTATGACAAAGAATTGTATGCTTTGGTGTGTGAGCCTGAAACATGGCAGCACTACTTATGGCCAAAAGAATTTGTTATTCACTCTGATCATGAAGCTTTGAAGTACTTGAAAGGACAAGCAAAACTGAACCGTCGTCATGCCAAATGGGTTGAGTTCATCGAAACATTTCCATACATTGTGAAATATAAGAAAGGTAAGGACAATGTTGTTGCTGATGCTTTGTCTTGAAAGAGTGTGTTGTTGAACCAACTTGAGGAAAAGGTTTTGGGTCTGGAAAGTCTAAAAGATCTGTATAACAATGATGCTGAATTTTCAGAACCATATAATCATTGCAAAGATGGAAAAGGTTGGGAAAAATATCACATACATGATGGTTTTCTATTTAGAGCTAACAAACTGTGTGTTCCAAATTCTTCGGTTAGATTGCTTTGTTACAAGAATCACATGGAGGTGGGCTAACAGGTCACTTTGGACAAGAGAAAACATTGAAATTGCTAGACAGTTCAGAGTCGAGGATGACTCCTTTTCAAGGGGGGAGGATGATATGACCACGGCACCAAGCAAGATGTCACAAGCTCTAAGTCAAGCTAAATCCACTCAAGTTTCACCTACACCGACACCAGCCTAAGTCATCAATGGACCGATTACACGTAGCTGTGCAAAGAAGCTACAACAAGAGGTCCACGCGCTACTTTGTGAGATTCATTTTAACATTAATGAGAATTATATACTACCTAAGTGTTGTACCTTGATTGTACTCAGGTATATAGAAGAAGAGAAGGATGAATCAGACCCTGAAGAATGGACTAGTGCAAAACAGATCACAAGAGTCAAAAACGCACCAGTGAAAGTCAAGACACTACTAGAAATATCCCCCTATAGTGACGCTTTATTTCTATGTTAGACACGTTTTATTTCGTCTCTACAAGTTTGTAGGCATGTTTTTATAAAACGTGTTAAAAGCGTCTTCGCATGGACCGTGTCAGGACTTGTAGAGATGAATTCCTTAAGCATGTCAATGTGAGAAAGAGACATTTTGTAGAGACGTTACTTGCATGCCTACACATATTGATACACTTTTATAGATACATTAATATAACGTGTCTTTTTCTGTAGTTACATTATATAGCAACGCTTTGTTAGGTGTTCAGAAATATAGAGGCGCTCTCATAGATACATTCATATTAGTGAAATGAATGAGAGCCAATGTAGTAGCTACAGTCAAACAGTTTTGGCTCTGTTTCAAAGAATGACACGATTCTGGATTGAATTTATATAGTACAGCCATCATTAAAAAAATATATATGGAATGTTATAGGTGGAAAGGACACAAGTTCTTCTTTAGTCTAGTGGTAATATTGTCATCTATCAATCTAGTGGCTCAAGGTTCAAACCTATTACTAGGCATTATTTTATGTTTTTCATAATATTATTCATTGTTTTTATGTTTTTCATAATATTTTTTATGTTATATATATTCTAAAGTATTTTTTGTGTTATGTATATTAAAGACACTTGATATAGAATGTTAAAAATATTATTTCAAAGTAATTTTGTGTCAATATAAGTCATAAGTATAAACTTTTAGCTTTGGCTCGTATTTGCTTAGAAACAATAAACATATTTCATCAACTCTTCACATTAATATCACTCGGTGTGTTGTGGCTATATCAATTACGTGTTACTAACTGCAAATTTGTAGGAAAAAATGTGTACGAGAGAAGACTTAAGATATATAACAGATGTTAAATATTTTTTATGATCTCTCTACACATTACTAACCGAAGGCACATCTAATTTTGTTTCCCTTTGAGATGTTTACAATATAGTATCAAGAGACATGTTTACATTGATATGCTTTTTCAACGTGTACAAATTATACTGACGGTTTAAATTGTGTCTAACTTCGTGTTATTTTGAGACGACGTTAGTATTGTATCAAAAAACATCTTTAAGTAGCTGTGGAGCGTTCTTTGATACGCTTTGTAACGTATCTAGAAGCTATTGATGATTAAAAGCGTGTCTAACACTGTGTCACTTTGAGACGCTTACAATATCATCATAAAAAGTGTCATTACATGACTTCTAACACTAAAAACGTGTCTAAAATCGTGTTACGTTGAGACATTTGTAAAATTGTGTCAAAAAACATCTTTACATGACTATGTAGAGACGCTATAGTATGCGTTACTATAAAAGCATGTCTAGAGGGGGGTTTTCTTGTAGTGAGAACAGACCAGCGCAAAGAAATCTTCATAACATTTTACTCACAAAAGCTATGAAGGTCCATGAGGACTTGTTGGAAAGCTTGTCGAGTTTATGTTCCAATGAATCTAGTGGCGACCAGTTTTCTTACTCCATGTTGCCTGCAGACCAGAATTAGTACAGACTGCACAGAAGGTCAACACTCTGTCGTGACAAAATGTTGGTACAACTTGCCAAGTAAAACTGTACAAATCTACAACGTTTCGTACTGGTTGGCATACATTGCTGGAAAGCCCTTTGAGTCTAGTTTCACACCCATGAAACGGTTCATCATTTGGACTCCCAATAAGAAGTTATGGTCAGATTATTGGAAACTGCTCTATAGGCCATCAGTCACGCGAAGCGAGTTCGGGAATCCATTCCGAGGGGACCTTTCACATTGCCTTCCCTCAGAAACTCTATTTCGTTTTCATACCTATTTAGCAGGGCTGTTGCTAGTACAAATACCCCCTAAGACTCATTGTAATAAGACTATTGATAATTGAAATAAAGAACCCCTTTGTTCAGCTGTGTGCTAACAAATCCAGAGAGTGATCTATATCCCTATGCTCTTGTGATTTCCTCGCGGGATTACATAGGTGGCGGCTTCATCCGCTCCCAATTGGTCCTCCTACTCCCTTCAAGGTATCCTTGATTGATTCTAGGTTGTGTTGGTTGGTTCTTTGAGAGTGTGGTTGGGCGAATCCTCGATTTAGGTTGCCGGTTAAAGACAGTGGTTGGCTTCGAGTTTTAGTCGCCAGGTTGCACTAGTTATCACTGCTTGCAGCAAGTTATCCAGCTGTTCTTCAGCTAGTTAACGGTGTTCATCCTATGTTGTGAAGATCGGGACAACATGTCGCATCATCTGGTAGCAGCACTACTTATGGCCAAAAGGAGTTGTTATTCACTCTGATGTTGAAGCTTTGAAGTACTTGAAAGGACAAGCAAAACTGAACCGTCGTCATGCCAAATGGGTTGAGTTCATCGAAACATTTCCATACATTATGAAATATAAGAAAGGTAAGGACAATGTTGTTGTTGATGCTCTGTCACAAAAGAGTGTGTTGCTAAACCAACTTGAGGTAAAGGTTTTGGGACTTAAAAGTTTGAAAGAACTGTACAATAATGACCCTGAATTTTCAGAACCTGTTGGTGCAAAAGCTGGTCTGCAAACACAAAGGGCTAATACCCGATTTAAACGTTAAGGCGTGCCAACCGATTTGACCTTACTATCGGCAAAGGTGGTAACTCGAATACTTTGGTCCCGACAACAGCGATGCGCCCGGATGCCACGGCGAAGAGGTATTCACACGGAACTTGAGAACACGCCGAGCTTAAGTCGACGAATTCCTAAGAACTCGTAGTGAAAAGGAAAAAGTATGACGAAGTCGTCGAAAAAGTAGATACTTGGAATATGAGTAAAAACATATGTTTGGTTGATTGATAGATATCTCATTACAAAGCCCGAGGGTCTATATTTATACCCTGCTCAAAGAGCTACAATCAGACACGACTAGAACTCGAATTCCAAATTACACAGACTCCGTATACAAAACGATTTAAATAACTAAGGAAAACATAAAACCATCCCCCCGTGACAAACTGGAACACCTCCACAGACCGATCGGCAGCTTCCACACTCTCTCTCTATATCATCGGCAGACTCCCTTGTCATAGTCATCGGTGGACTTCCTTGTCGTAGCCATCGGCACAAACACATCACCATTTACGGACTTAGTCACGTTCAACCCCTCCTCCATTGGCAACCATTCTCATCGGCAACTCATCCTGTAGATTAAACACCGCCGTCTTATTTTGCCGGCGTATACTTCACCAAATACGGACACGTGCCCAAAAACACCGTCAACACATGCCCCCCAATTTCGGAGTATGAAATCATTAATGCTCCGAAATTCTCTGCAGTAATGATGCCCTTTTCCACAATTAATGCTCCTAATCTGGTAGCCGACAACCTTAATCGGAACAACTCTGATCCTATTCTTTTGCAGATTCCTCGAAATCGTCAACTTTCTAAACGGGCATTTCCATTTTAGTCGCACATCGGCAATATTACCGTTACAAAGACTTGCCGATGGACTAACCAGGACGTTCGTACCTTATCTTCCCAAACGGCTATTTCCACTTTATTCGCTCATCGGCAATATGACCGTTACAAAGACTCTGCCGATGGACCGACCAGGAGATCCCGCACAGTAAAATATCTCTAAATAATGACCGCTCCCTGTCAAATCACCTGCACAATCCTTGATTACCGTGCGAATAGTTACCATATCTACCTGAGCACCCTCGGATTTCACGGATGCGGCAAAGAGATAAGTCAGATTTGCCCTTGCCTGTTTTGTCCTATAAATAGTTCCTTCTGGGGTACTCCATCTCCATCACATCATTCCACAACTCCAACTTCACTTTCCCGGCGGCGGCGCTGCCCAAGAGCTCCAAGATCTTCGACGAAGCCCCTTCTTCACCAACTCCGAAGCTCTCAAACATCTTGTCCGTGGTAAAATGGTCGTCAACTTCATCGTTCCTGAGG
Organism: Sorghum bicolor; assembly: GCF_000003195.3. Classification (NCBI taxonomy): domain Eukaryota; kingdom Viridiplantae; phylum Streptophyta; class Magnoliopsida; order Poales; family Poaceae; genus Sorghum; species Sorghum bicolor. Next base: position 43,568,056 of record NC_012871.2, read on the forward strand.
TCAATCCTTCGTGCCATCTCTTGTACTTTTTCTCGCATCCCTGTTCATCCGCAATCCATCTTACTGAACATTTTCCCTCTTTTTTTTTCTTTGTGTTTTTCTTTTCCACCTCCAAACCACTAGGAATCGGCTAACAAAATTGTCATCCCCACTGATCAACCACATCTCTAATGCCTCAGCCCACTAGGGGATCCAGATCCAACTGACCTTATAAACGCAGAAACCAATAGGATCCCTTTTAGAGGAGAGAATTTTTCTTTGGATCTATGGAAGGATACTTTTCGCTCCTGGCCCAGCCCTACCATGGGGTGGAAGGATTGGTTCTTGAGAGTCAGCAATTCTAATGAAGCCCAGTGGGGCGAGAGAAAGCTAGACCAATGCATTAGGTTGTCCATTGCCGATATGCATAGGAATGAATCACTACTGATAGCAGCATCATACTTTTGGTCAGACACCCTCAATGCCTTCGTCTTTGGCCATGGCCTTGCTTCCCCTACACTTGCCGATGTAGCTATGCTCACTGGCTTGGATGTATCTTCTGCCGATAGCACCCATTTCTTTGATACCAAACCCAGTGCTAAGGTAGAAACCCGCGCCATCGGCGGCTGGTCGGGGTATATCCAAAAATACAGCAAGACAGGCCCTGTTAACACAAAAGAGGAGACCTGCTTCCTGAACATGTGGCTAGACAAATTTGTATTTTGCGGCCGATCGGCAGGACCAACCTCCGTCTACCTAGCAGCAGCATAAAATCTGGCTAATGGTGGCCGATTCCCCCTCGGCCGATACCTGCTTGGAGCAGCTTATCACCTCCTCCATCAAGTAACCAGGAAACTCTTACTCGGCCAGTCCATTGGTAACTTGGGAGGCCCTTGGTGGTTCATCAACATGTGGCTCAATCTCCACATGCACAAGCGTCTGGAGTTCAATCTTTTCGCTAATCGTTTTCCAAGGGACATAGCCGAGAACCATGTGTTGGGTGAAGAAGAAGCGGCAACACGCCCTCCCTTGAATTTCGATGAAGCTACCATAGTTCTGCCTGGTACAGGGGGTAATCCAGATCAGTTTAGCCGATTCTTTCAAACCTTGTACGAAGGTCTGGCCAGAGATGAGCGAGCATGGTTGGCCTATGATGACCCAGATACTATGTTTCCTCCAGTTTTCAACCCATTCGATGAGGCTCTTGATAAGGACAACGAAGTAATGATGGCATTAGTGACTCCCAGAGCCATACCGGTGAACCTCTTTGGCAGTTGAAAAACATCTCCCCAGACCTATGAGTTCTATAATCCATCGGCACTAGCTCGTCAATTAGCTTTCGGCTAGCTGCCGATTGCACTCTGTTATGCCGATGTGATAAAGCCCAGAGAAACCTTTAATAGCCTCCTTGAATGGATCCGAGTGGCCCAGCTGCCATCAAGTGCCGATACAGATGTAAACCTGTCAGAGTGGGTACCAGCCGCCTTCATTACTCAGGCGTACAAGCAGTGGTGGGCAGAATGGAAGGAGCACCTATTCTGCAAATCGGCTCTTTCGTATCGCGGCATGATCGATCCTGAGTACGAAGTTCCCACTGACACTGTAAGTATCTTTAAACTGATGTTCCAATTCTCTCAATTCTATTCCCATCGGTAACTGACTCTTTGTGTGACTTTTCAGGTCGATAACACTCCTCTGTTGGTCAGTAGAAGTGGCAAGCCGATTGATCTGTTTGCATCAGGTCCAATCTCTTCAATCGATCACAATGCTCCCACCTTGGCCGCCATCGTACATCGAGGCATACGCCTCAAGAAGGTTACCACCAAGAGAACTCAGACATCACCATCGGTAGCTGCTTCCACTCTGGCACGGGCTTTCAAGGTAATTGCCAAACCTTTTCATTTATACCGATCTATCTGCTACATTGATACTCACAAGTTTTCTTTTCTGCATCAGCAAACCAGCGCATCGGCGAGGACCAAAAGCAAAGGTGCCGATGCCCCCCAGTCCAGCCAGCAAAAGAGAAAGGGTACCAGAGGTACCAGAGCACAGGAAAAGCGCCAGAGAGTAGCAACTCCCCCTCCTCCTCCGGCATCTCCAATTCCGGTGGAGTCTTCCCCTTCTTCTCCAGAAGTCCAGACGCAACAAGTACCATCTCCCCCACCAATGCAAGAAGCACCACAGGTGGAAGAACCCCAGCAAGAAGAACCTCAGTTAGAAGCACCCCAACCAGGAGACACATCAGCCGATGTGCATGAACCAACTGCCGATCCAGCAGGTTCAATTATAGCATCAGTGGTCTCTTCCATTAAGACAAGAACTGCCCTTCCTCAAGGAAACACATTTTTATAACATTACTGCCGATGAACTTATTTCTTTTCATTCTTGTAACCCTGTGGGGGTTTAAACCCCTATACCCTTACGGCTAGACTTGGGCCAGGAGGCTTGGCCCATTATGAGACAAGCTCAAGGTTCGATCCGACAGCTTGGAGTTTCGCGCAAGGAAACAAGATGTGGAGATCAAGCAGGATTCTAATCAGTTAGAATAGGAATTGATATCGAACTATCTATGGCAATTGTAACCGACTAGGATTCGTTTCCAGATCTGTAACCCTGCCCTCCGAACTATATAAGGAGGGGCAAGGGACCCCCCTAGGACACATTATTCTCTCAACACAAATCAATACAATCAGACGCAGGACGTAGGTATTATGCCAACTCGGCGGCCGAACCTGGATAAAAAGCTTGCCTGTGTCTTGCGTCACCATCGAGCTCGTAGTTTGCGCACCGTCTACCGATAAACTACTACCGTGGGTATACCCCAAGGTAGACTGCCGACCAGCTTTCGTCGACAGTGGCGCGCCAGGTAGGGGGTGTGCGTACAACTTCTCCGATGAACAAGATGGTCACAATTCCAGCTTCCGCGGCCGTGCCTGAAGGACTCACGTTCACCGTCGGCCAGATCATGTGGACGACGCGCGGCGGTGGTCTCACAACCACGGTTTCGGAAGGAACCCAGATCCAATCTGGGATGACGTCGGCTCCGACCACTCGGATGACGGCATCAAGCGCCCGACCACCGCTCCCGCTCTACAAGGGGAAGAAGATCGACTGCTCGGACCTTCTCCAAGCACTTGATCGCGCTGATTCCAAGCTACTCGAAGCTTTTCAATTGATAGATGGGATCTCGCGCCAGCCTAACCAACCCGCTCTAGCGGATTATTTCAACTCCCACCGGCCAACTCGTGTCGTTACACACGAATGGCTGGGGACGTCTCTGACGATAACCTCGACTCCCTCAGGACGATCTGTCAAGATCGAGGCCAACCCGGAGGAAGATTATCCTCGCGGTCTGAACAACTCGGCCTCTCCCTACTCGAGACACGTCCGATCCCTCTTTAACAAAGCTGGTTGGTTGCCAAAGGGGAGCGGTCGACCAGCTCGTCATTACGTCAACATGGTGACGATCCAAGAACTACGGGACGGCCAGACTTCCAGCACAAATTCGAGCACTGGTTCTGTCCCCACTGAAGTCATAAATTCCGAGGATGAGGACTACGACTTGGATTTCCCGTCACATCCTCCGGGCTTCCCTCGTTTCCCTGTCTTCTCACCCCGGTGAGGAGACATCATTTTCAACGTCAGCGCCGACGAGCCGGTCGTTGACGGAGAAATAGACGAGCAGAGGCAGCACCGCGAGCAGCGCAATGCCGATCGCGCCCGATGACGCGCGGATGGGAAACATCAAATCCCGCCGCATAATCTCAGCGACGCTTTTGACATGGTCGGAGATTAGCAAGTTTATAAAACGCCGAGCGCCAATGTGGCCGTCGCCATGGCCAATTTAGATCGGCTCCCTGATACTCCCGAGTGCCAGGGCGTCCGAACCAGCATTCGAGCACACCTGATTGCCGCGATGGGGCAAACAGCCACTCTACTCAAAAGAGCCCAAGGCGTCTCTTATACAGAGGCCACCTCCGACCAGACTCACCGCAGCCGGACCTCACCGCAGCCCAGCAGGCACCACCGCAGCCGTTCCCCAGACGATCATCGGAAAGATTCACGACGTGACGATGGCGGTCGGGACGCTGGCGGTCACCGCGAGCAGAATCGCAGGCATGGTCAAGAAGTAAACCAGTACAGGGATCTTCGATACAACATCCCTCCCAAAGACGCCCGGGACCGCATCAACAGGCGCGCCACTAAAAGGGCAGTTCATGAAAACTTGCGTCGTATTGAGTACGACGCAACGCACGGCCCCCCGGGCCTGAAGCAATTCTCTTCACACCTCTGCCAGGTCGTGTGACCACGCAATTTCAAACTCGAGAAAATCAAAAAATACGATGGCAAGGAAAACCCAGAGAACTGGATCACTCTTGACGAGATCGCAGTCCGGTCAGCAGCTGGAGATGAGCATGTCATGGCCAACTACTTTCCGGTAGTCCTCGACCAGGCCGGTCACCAATGGCTTCTAGGCCTGCCCGAGGACTCCTGCGACTCCTGGGAAGAACTACGCCAAGCCTTCATCGACAACTTCATCGCCACCTGCGAGCAGCCTGGGAACAAGTACGACCTCGAAAGGATACGAGATAGGAAAAATGAGCCTCTACGCGACTACATCCGACGATTTTTGGATATGCGCCTAAAGATCCCAAAGATTTCCCACGACGAGGCTATATCTGCTTTCATCAAGGGGCTACGCTTCCACGAAGTACTGAGGAACAAGCTACTGTGCAAAAGGCCAACAATGATGACAGAGCTCCTCGCCACGGCCAAAAATTATGCCGACGCAGATGACGCAGAAAAACTCATCCGAGATGACACCAGAGGTCCCGACCAGCCTTCTCGGCATGACGATAGTCGCGGCCGCTTCGACAACAGAAACCATCGCTGCCCCGATCACCGGGACCATAGAGAGGGCTGGGACAGGCGCCGTGACAACCGCGACGATTTCAGAGGCAAGCGCCCTCGCGATCACGACCACGAGGTGAATACGGTCAAGCGCCCCAACGGATGGCGGGATTACCAAGAGGACTACAACAAGACGTTGAAGGGACTGTGCCAACTACATCCCAAATCCAACCACACCATGGAAGAATGTCGCGTCCTCAAAAGCATCTATACACGGCGGGCTGCTCAAGACGATCCCTCCAAGAAAAACGGGAAACAAGATGGGCGCGATCACGAAGACGAGGACGAAGACCAGGATAGGGACCCACGACATCAGTATGTCAGTCCTACTGACGTGGTCCATTCCATCTTCGGAGGCAAGGTCTCAATCGAGTCTAAACGAGAAAGAAAGCTCCTAAAGAGAGCCTGCCTCAACATAGACAGCACAGATGGTCTGATCGCCGATCCAAAATTTCCTCCCTGGTCGCACAGGGAAATCTCCTTCAGCAGGAAGGATCAGTGGGCCGCTATCTCGGAATCGGGTCGTTTCCCTCTAATCTTGGACCCTTGCATTAACAGCATCAGATTCGAGCGCGTGCTCGTGGACGGAGGAAGCTCCATTGACATCCTCTTCCGCAACAGCTTGCCCGCTCTCAAGATATCTCCGGCACAATTAAAACCTTACGACGCTCAATTTTGGCGAGTCTTGCCAGGTCAGAGTTCAGTGCACCTCGGACAGATAACATTATCTGTCCAATTCGGCATGCCCGACCACTTTCGGACAGAGTTCGTCAACTTTGTGGTCACCGACTTCAAAGGGACCTACCACGCTATACTGGGCCGACCATCGCTGACAAAATTTATGGCGGTCCCGCATTACTCATACCTGGTCCTCAAAATGCCTTCTGAGAAGGGCATCCTGACCGTCAGAGGCAATGTCTACACTGCATATACTTGCGAGGAAGAGAGCTTCAAGATCACTGAAGCAATTGATCTCTCAATCCGGATGGCAGAAACAGCAACCCAAGCCACTCAGCTACCTCCCGACCAGCTCCGACTACCCGAGCAGGAGACCGCCAGGAAGAATTCAAAATCCAAGGAGTATAAAGAAGTACAACTGGTCGACGGCAGCCCCGAGAGGACGGCCCTCATTGGGGCCAATCTGGACCCCAAATAGGAAGACGCGCACGTCAGGTTTCTAAGGGACAACATGAGCGTTTTCGCATGGAAACTCGCAGACATGCCCGGCGTCCCACGAAACCTGATCGAGCACTCCTTAAATGTCTCGAAGACCGCAATACCAATCAAGCAAAAGTTGTGACGGTTCGCTCCTGACAAAAAAGAGGCTATTAGGACAGAAATAACACGGCTTCTAGCAGCCGGATTCATAAAAGAAGTGTATCAACCCGTTTGGCCCACCAATCCGGTCCTTGTACGCAAAAAGAATAATGAATGGAGAATGTGCGTTGATTACACTGATCTCAATAAACACTGTCCTAAAGATCCTTTTGGTCTCCCTCGCATCGACGAGGTGGTCGACTCAACGGCCGGATGCGAACTCCTCTCTTTTATAGACTGCTACTCTGGTTATCACCATGTCGTTCGGACTCAAAAACGCCGGAGCCACCTATCAAAGGGCCATCCAGCAATGCCTCCATGATGAGATTCGTGATGACCTCGTCGAGGCCTATGTAGACGACGTCGTCGTCAAAACAAGGGATGCAAGCACCCTAATTGACAACTTAGACCGAACCTTTAAGGCGCTAAACAGGTACAGGTGGAAGCTTAACCCCAAAAAGTGCATCTTTGGCGTCCCTTCCGGTCTACTACTCGGCAACGTCGTCAGCCGCTGTTGGGTATTTTAAACGCAAACAGAAAAAATCCGCAAGCGCACGGATACCGATGTAGCCTTCACCCGGGAGTATTCCAGAGTATCGATTTTCCACAGAGAACGTGAGTGTACTAATTAAGATCCAAGATCGCCCAAGGATAACTATATGATTATTTTTGGTGGGAAGAGAGGAAGTTTCCTGAGAGTTCTCTAGTTGATCTAAGAATCAAGAATTACTTCAAGATTATCTATTTTGGGACATCAGAGCACTAACCACAGAAAGAGATGAGAAGGGGGCTAGGAAGGTCTGACTACGGTCCTACAAACACCGATCCGAACGAGGTGGAATACGTCGACCGTTAGGGCTGTCACTACCCTAAGGCTACCACAACAATCCGCAGGATTGGGTGCAATTCCAGGTAATTGCAAGACTAAACACCACGTCTAATCTATTAATTACTACTCTAGCGTTATAAAGACTAGAGCACTTGATGCAAGCGGGAATCCAATAAATAACTTGAATGTAAATAAAAGTAATTAAAGAACTCAGGAATTATGAGTTGAAGAACCTGGAGAACGATGAAGAACGAACCAGATGCTGCAAAAGTATAATGTTGAGGAAGATCCGACAGATCCGGCTCCTCCTCCGCTCTCCTCTTCTCTCTCCCTATTTTCTAGATTACAACTAGAACTAACTAGAACTAGAACTAGAGGAACTAGAACTAGAACGAGATGAACTAGAACTAGATCTAGATGAACTAGAGGTAGAACTAGAAGAACTAGAGGGATCCTCCCTACTTGGATGAAGAATTGAAACCCTAACTTTGATTCTGTAGAAGAGGTATGATCTCCAGGGGCCAGGGGGTCTGGTTTTATAGTCCCTTCAAGTGAATCTGGGCCGTCGGATCAAACCAACATTAATCGCACGGTTTTCCTTGATCCTTTAGGTTGGTGGAGCGTTGTCCCGAAAGAGAGTCCTGATTGGACACTGTAGCTGGGCGGGCGCCTAGGAGAGTAGGGCGGGCGCCCTGCCTCCGAGCCCGATTTCCTTCCCGTTCGTTCCCGTGGCTTCTGGAGTCTTCTGGATGATAGAAAATTGCGCGGCATGTTAATATCTCTACGTAAACCCGACGTGTGGGCCTTTCTTCCATAATTCCTGATAACCCCCTGCAGAAATAGACAAACACCAAAACCTGTGGAATTCTGTCAGATAAAACCCTAAGTCTAGGTGTTGGTTGCATTTGGATCCTTTTCTATGATTAGTTGATGGTTAAATGTGAGCATTAAGGATCGTCAACAAGCTCCCCCAAGCTTAACCTTTGCTCGTCCCTGAGCAAAGATGAACTCAAGAGTTTCTGCAGTGGTTTCATAACTTAAAGATACACATGCGTTTAAACAAGATCTCATCTCTGGTTAGAGTAAACTGTTAAGACTTAAAACTTACTCATTTACCTTTCACCATGGGGCTTGCAACCGTCACTTGTGTCTTGAGCAGTTAAATGATAGAACGGTCTAATCAAGCGCCATGTCTCTTGTTCTTCGATTAACTATAGCTCTGGAGTTTTTGCAGATTTTCAAATAAAACTCAGAGATTCCTTGTATGACTCTCTCTAGTCTCTCTTTTGTGGTATTTCTGGTATGAGGCATAGTGACATTGCCTTCTCTCTCACCCTACTCTAATAAGGTTTTGATATCTGGAGCTCATAGGTGGGAGACAGCTAATACATACTTACAAGACATTTATTGCATAGTCAAACCATGGATCCAAAAGAACAAGTCAATAAGTCAAATCAAGATGTGCATGTGTGGCGAATGAATGGTGTATGGTGATGATGGTGATAATGGTGAAAGTCTAATTCTACTTATGCTCTTTTGAGGGGATACATACATACCTTTCTTGCACTTTGAAACTTTTTGAGGAGAATGAGATGCTCTATATTTTCTTTTTCTTTTCTCTCAGGTGGGTATCTTGTACCCCTAATTCTACTATCGGACACTTGTCCATTTTTACCTCTCGTCTCACTTTTTCTTTTCTTCGAGGTTCCGGGCACTTGCCCCTTTTTATTTCCTCGTATATATATTTTTTTTTCTTTTTTTTAGAGCACTCATCTCATGAGATAATATAGCAAGTGGTAGTAACAAGATAACTTGAGCATTTATTTCACAGGGGAAAAACAGGAATATTTTTGGCTATTCTCTCCCGGATTAGGAGTAGAATATTTTTGGGTGGTTCTCGAGATGGAAATGGATATATATATGTGGATGGTACTTCTGGAGTAGAAGTAGCATGTGTGAGTGAACGTGCAAGTGAATCTTGATTTAACCACATGACAAGCTCCTAAGGGTCTGCACAGCTTGACCACACTCAATGCTCATAAGCAGTAAAAAGTAAATGTGTGGCTCAAAGTCTAGCAAGCATGTATATATGGCTGTGGTAGGAATTTAAACTCTCATCATACAGGAACTCATCATGTAACATTTTAAAGATTTTCAAAGATAAAATTCTCCAGAATTCTAGCATCTCTAGGAACAGATAAACAGCAGCTCAACCTTCCCATATCGTATCCGTTAACGACTTAGACTTTAGATCAAGTACTCTCCCCACAAGTTCAGGTTTAGAGCAAATCTTAATTAATAACAGTGATGCCTAAACTTGAGAGAGATTTCAATTTTGAGAACTAGTCATGGCAGAGCAACTATTCATCTTTCCATGTGAGAGCTTATCATGAGGCTTCATAGCAAATTTTATTTATTTATTTATTTAGCAAACTAAGCAAAGATATATATATAAGCACAAAATCTTTATTTGGGTTTTTATGATTGTGCATCTTTTTTATTATTTAAGTAAAGTATAAACATGAGTAGAGCACTTAGCTGGATAAATGGGGTTGCTCTCCCCCAAGCTGGGTTTTGACGTAATTCCTTCTAATGTAGCTAGCAGATGGCGGAGGTGTATTTGAATGTGGCAGCACCCTGACAGCGATTAGGATGTCCTATGTCTGCTAGTCTTCTTTGATCCTTGAATTCTGTGGAGCTCAAATAGACAACAAAGCTTTGTGGAACTAGTTAAGTGTTAGCATAAATATCTAGCCTTTATCATGTTGAGCCTCCTCAATAAATATTACTTTCTTTGGTAGGATCATAAATTTATTTTTATATTTTGATTTTTATAGGACAGGAATATATTTATTTTATTTTTTTATGCCACCACAGTGAATGTACTTATGGGTTTTATGCCATGACCATACTCACATGGGGCTTACTATTTTTAACATTTTTATTTTCTTTTCAAGATGATATGAATATGATTAACTAAGCAAACTATTTTAAATAATTGAAAGGAAAAAGATAACTACCAAGTTTACCTCTTGGCAAGGCGTTCGGTGTTTTTACGTCCTCCGAACGGGACTCTCTGTTTTCTCAATCGTCCTAGGATTCGCTGGATGGCGTAGTCGGTGGTTCCGGTGGAGCCTGCTCTTCATGTATAACTATCTTCTCTGTCCACACTTGACTCGGTGCTACGGTCTCCTCAGGAAAATTCTGTTCAAGCTGTATGTCTTCAGACCTTACTACTTCTCCTTCATAGTCTGCCCATCCGTCCTTGAAATTTGCCTCCTCTGGTTGCGGTTGCGTCGTCTTCTTCTTGTCCTGACCCGCTTAGAGTCTTCAACTATATAGTTAGGGTCAGTAAAACAGCGGCGTACCTTCTCAGAGGGGAAGTGCATGTGGACTTCTCTGGTTCCAATGTAGATGATTGCTTTAACGGTGCTGAGGAACGGTCTTCCAAGGATGACGGGTGGATTGTACTCATCTTCTCCCATGACAATAACCTTACGGAATGTCTGATCTGCCATTTGGAGCTGAATGTATGTCGGTTGTAGGGGCATGGTTCCATGCAGGAGCTGATAAGTGACTGCGGCCATTATGTTGACGTTAGATCCGATGTCGTAGAGTGTCTTCTGAAAAAAAATATTCGTTGATTGTGCACTCGATGCTTGGAACACCAGGGTCATCCTTCTTGATCAAGAAAGGCGACTTGAGTTGATGATTTTGACCTCCTTGAACTGTAGTGACCATCTGAGCTGACTTGGTCCACATTTGCTTGTTCCCGTTCCTCCTGTTGGTCCTCTTCCATGGTTCATGTCGGGATTGCTCTGAGATTTGTGTAGTCTTGTTCTTGAAGGAAAACGTCTCCTTCGTCCCCTTGATGTAGAAACTGATCTTGGCAGCACTAGCGTAGATGACAGCTCCCGAGGTGTTCAGGAATGGCCTCTCTAGGATGATGGGTGCCCCCTCATCAGAACTGGTCTCTATCACTACGAAGTCTGCTGGGACGTACAAGGTACCAACTCGGACGTAGAGGTTCTTCAATATTCCCCTGGGCATAATGTTGACGCTGGAGCCAAAGTTGTAGAGTGCTTCTCGGAAGTCCGCCATGCCGATGGAGATCGGGATGACGGGGCGTCCTGGATCGCCTCTCTTGACCGGCAGAAGGTCGGTAATTACTTCCACAACGGGGTTACTCCAATAGTTACGTCCTCAAGCATCTCAGGGCAGTGATTGCCTGAGTGTCCAGTATCTCCAGTGTGTTTGTGCTCGTAGATCTAGGTACTTCACTTGGTGGAGTCTAGGAGTTGTAAAAGTCCTGTATATTTTGCTCGAAGTGTACCTACTCATAAAGACAAGGCAGAGATCAAGTGCATGGGCCCTGTTGGTGGAACACACCAACAGAACCAAAAGTGTATTTGTTCTCTCTAACCTTAAGCATAGTGAGCAAGACAAAGTTAATGGATAATAAGATCATGAGTGTAACATTTAAAACATTTGTCAGATCAGATCGCTCAACCTAATGGAAAGATAATCTATCTAAGTAAATGTTTTTTTCTTTACATGACTATCATTTTCCAAAGATTGAGTGTGCAACATTTTAGTTCATATGATTAGGAGTGTGGGATCACAAAGATGAAAGGACTAAACATATTGAATTGATTGGGTTGGTTAATCTAAAGTTGTAAATCATATATGTTTGTCTCTTTTATTCATGTGAACGCCAGAACCAAGGAGAAGCTTTATAAAAGTGATAGTCAAGTACCTTAAGATGTTACCTTACTTGAAGAGTGATGGTACAGTATCACCTTGTGGAAGCTTTCCTTTCTTAGCGGTTGTGCAACGTGTTTGTGGCACCCTCTATGGAACATCTCTTGTGAGCTATGCTTTCCTTGTGTAAATTGTTAAACTTCATGTGTCTCTCTCTTTGTCTCCAATGTGAGTTTATCTCAGGACTTCCCAGGTCGATATTGAAAGTTTTCCTACAGGGGTTAGTCCAACAAAATATCCAATATCAACTATAGCATACTATCGGCTCAAAAATCAACCTAGACACCATGTCTAATTTGATTTAGGAGGGCATTTTAACCTAAGCACCATGCTTAATTTAAAATCCCTTGGAAGTAAGATCAACATTCCTAACTAAGCACCAAGCTTAATTAAGAGATAAATGAAACTACTCCAAACCTAGACATATACTAAAGCAAATAGAGGTAGCATGAGGGCATTTATAGAGATCTACTCAAGTGGAGATGAAGTAGTGTGATTAGTATTTAACAAATTGAGCATGTCTCAAAGGTAGGGACAACCAACATAGCAACATGGCAAAGGATGTTTTTATGTAAAGTACTCCCCCAAGCTTGAATTTTGCAAAATTCAAGTTTGGATGAATTTAATTCAATGTTGTATGATGATTGGTTGTACATACCTTGTGCTTGTCATTCATCCGATCTTCTTGCTCCAATCCTGGAAAGGTTAGTGACAAGAATATCCGAAGGAATATTTTTACAATTATCCTGATATGCTCAACACACAAGGTAATGTTGCAAATAATTAAAAGTTTATGTTATGGTCTGATCAGTGCTTATTTTAGGACGCTAAGCTTGTCCTTGGGAAACCATCAATTTATGCAGATACCTTAGGTGCTGGTCGCCCCAACTTGAAGGCTTGCACCCGATCACTACCACGGACGAAGCCCCCGTCCGCAAAGTTGAACAGCTCGTTCAACAGCTGCTGCACCTCTGCCTTCTCCAAGACCTCAGGCCGCATCCTGGTCGGGTCCAGGCTCTCGGCGTACTCGTACGCCAAGTGTACCCTCTTCTGGCAGGGCATCACCCGACGACACACAAAGTTGCCGACCACGCCTAGCCCGTCCAAACGCGACCAGTCGATCAGCTTCATCAGGTCCGCCACTTGGCCGTCGAACTCTGGGCGGTCGGTCCAGCTTACCCTCTTCTCGGGGATGTACCCCACGTCGCAGAACGTGGAGCTGCCCGGTTCTTCCCTGACGTAGAACCACTTCCTGTACCATTCGGTTAGGGAAGTGTTCCACGGACAGTGTAGATAACGGTTCTTCATCCCGTCGCGAAGATTGAGGTATACTCCAGCAGCAATCTTGGAGCCTCCAACCGCTCCCTTCTTTCTTAAACAAAAAAGATAATGAAAGAGATCGAAGTGCGGCTCTATGCCAACATAGGCCTCGCACAGATGGATAAAAGTGGAGATGAGAAGGATTGAGTTCGGGTGCAGATTGCAAATCCCGATCTCATAATACAAAAGAAGACCCTGAAGAAAAGGATGAACAGGAACCCCAAAACCCCTCTTAATAAAATCCTCGAACACTACGATCTCACCGGCGCGGGGGTCGGGCTAGCTCTCCCCCTCGGGCGCCCTCCAGCCGCAAAGCTCTGGGCTGTGCAGTAGCCCCATATCGACGAGGTCACTGAGGGACTTTGCGGTGCTGCGGGATTTCTTCCATTCCTTGGCCATCAGCTCGGCCCTCTTCTTGGAGTCGCTCTTCGCCATTGGAGATGCGGGAGTGGTTTCGAGCTAGGAGTGTGCAGGTGGTTGAAGAAGGCGAGAGCGGAAAGCTTGAAGGCAATGGCAGGGTAAGCAATGCGGGGTTAATGTCAGGATTTTATAAACTGCAACTCCACCCCTCCCACTTCCCGCATTCTTGGGAAGTGGGCGGGCCATACGGCAGATGCGGCACTTCGGTTTTCAATGATTATCGACAATTAATGCGGCGGAGTTTTCATACAAATTGATGGTTTCCTTTTCTCAAACTGCGCAAAGGGCGGCTGCACAGTTGCCAGGCGCAACTTTTCATGCAGCCATCTGTCATCCCGTCAGGAGGTCTCGTCACGTCAACTTTTATGTGGTAAAATTTTTCAAAACAAGCAGACAAAAAATGGTAGAGAGTCAACAATCCAAGGACTGCACCAACCACCGAGCACTTGATGCTCGGGGACTGGTCGTCCAGTCTATAAAATCAGAAATTCAAGGACTGCACCGACCACCGAGCACTCAATGCTCGGGGACTGGTCGCCCAGTCTATCAAATCGGAAATTTAAGGGCTGCACCGACCACCGAGCACTCGATGCTCGGGGACTGGTCGCCCAGTCTATCAACTCGGAACTTCAAGGAATACACCGACCATCGAGCACTTGATGCTTGGGGACTGATCATCAAATTTGTTGGGACTGCACCGATCACCGAGCGCTTGATGCTCGGGGACTGGTTGCCTAGTCTATCAGTTCGGGAATCAGCGGGCTGTATCGATCTCCGAGCATTGTACACCCGGGGACTGGTTGACCAGCTCGTCAAATTGATAAGTCTATTCGATGGTAAATGAGCATGAGATGCTCGGGGACTGGATAATTTTAATTTTTTAGACCTTGCTACAAGGCTCATACTTCGCCTTCCAGCAAGCTCGGGGACTACATCGGTACGATGCATCTGGCGATGCATCTCAGTTTCAAAACTACTTTGGGGAATTTTCTTTTGACCCTGGCACCACGTGCCTACATCACCTACTACCAGGCTCGGGGACTAAGTGGGCACACTTCACCTTGCGGTGAATATGCTTGCTTTTATGAGGATCCGTACTTTTCAGAAAAGTAAAGTGGGCACACTTCACCGGAAAAGAAATATTTTTTCTCATGAGCACCATGCATTCTTAGAACAATTGGCTTCTTCTATGATCAAATATGTTTAGATTTGGTCAAAATACCATCGCAATTGTCTGGGCAATATTCATGCGGATTGAAGATGTCAAAGTTTCATTGGTCGAAGAAGCTCAAGATGGCGTGTTACTTCACAATACGTGGTGCTCGGGGACTAGCTGTGGGGGTATAAACCCCTATACCCTTACGGCTAGACTTGGGTCAGGAGGCTTGGCCCATTACGAGACAAGCTCAAGGTTCGATCCGACACCTTGGAGTTTCGCGCAAGGAAACAAGACGTGGAGATCAAGCAGGATTCTAGTCGGTTAGAATAGGAATTGATATCGAACTATCTATGGCAATTGTAACCGACTAGGATTAGTTTCCAGATCTGTAACCCTGCCCTCCGGACTATATAAGGAGGGGCAAGGGACACCCCTAGGACACATTATTCTCTCAATACAAATCAATACAATCAGACGCAGGACGTAGGTATTACGCCAACTCGGCGGCCGAACCTGGATAAAAAGCTTGCCTGTGTATCTTGGTCTAGCCGATAGGACTGTTATCGGCACCTTTTAAAACATTAAGTCCAGCCCCAAATACATTTTGATCCAGCCGATAGGAATGTTATCGGCACTTAAACTTTTATGCATCGACCCATATGCTTGGGTAATACTTCTTTAGATATTTGCCATTTAATGCTCTGGGAAATACAACTCCTTCGAGAGTTTCTAAGATATAGGCGTTACCAGGAGCCGATTGACTTATCCGATAGGGACCCTCCCAATTGGGAGACCACTTCCCAAATTTTGAACTTTTAGTCCCGATCGGTAAGATTAGCTTCCATACTAAATCTCCATCGGTAAACTCCTTAGCTTTTACTTTCTTATCATACCATCTGGCAACTCTCTTCTTATTCTCTTCTATACTCATCAAAGCCCTTAGCCGATGCTCTGCTAGATCATCCAACTCGTCTGTCATCAAACTAGCATAATCATCGGCAGCCAATTGATCTTGAAAAGATAGTAGCCTAGACCCAGTCTTAATTTCCCAAGGTAACACTGCATCATGCCCATATACCAACTGATAAGGTGAAACCTTGGTCGATCCATGACAAGCTATCCGATATGACCATAAAGCTTCGTTTAATAACGTGTGCCACCTCCTAGGATTTTCTTCAACCTTCCGCTTAATGAGCTTGATAATCCCTTTATTAGATGCCTCAGCCTGCCCATTAGCTTGAGCATAATAAGGAGAAGAGTTTAATACTTTAATTCCCATAGAGATTGCAAATTCATCAAACTCCCCAGATGTGAACATAGTACCCTGATCGGTAGTAATTGTTTGAGGAATTCCAAATCGGTAAATAATATGCTCTTTCACAAAATCAATCATATTGGCCGATGTAACTTTTTTAAAGGAATAGCTTCAACCCATTTGGTGAAATAGTCGGTGGCAACCAAAATAAACTTATATCATTTGCTGGATGGCTGATAAATCTGGCAAATCAAATCAATAGCCCATCCTCGGAACAGCCAAGGCTTGATGATAGGATTCATGGCCGATGCGGGCGCTCTTTGAACATTGCCAAATTTCTGACATCCTTGACACCCCTTAAAATACTTAAAGCAATCCTCAAGTATAGTCAGCCAGTAATACCCATTTCTTCTGATCATCCACTTCATCTTAAATGCCGACTGATGTGCTCCACACACTCCCTCATGGATCTCTCCCATCAAACTTCTAGCCTCATCATCGCCTAAACACTTGAGAAGAATCCCATCAATAGTTCGATAATATAACTCATCTTCAAGGAGCACATACTTGGTAGCTTGAAACCGAACACGGCTCTCAACTTTCTTGGATGGATCCTTTAGATAATCAATGATCTCTTTTCTCCAATCATCGGCACTGACTGCCGATACTGCGTTTGCCATGGGCTGATATCCCGAGGCATGCTGAGCCAACCGATTGGCCTCTTCATTATGCAACCGAGGAACATGCTCAAATCAGAAATCCTTGAATTCCTTTAACAGTTGCATACTCCTTTCATGATAAGTTATCAGGACCTCGCTTCGGCATTCATAGCTTCCCGCCAATTGATTTATAACCAGCATAGAATCCCTGAAGATTTCAACAGCATCAGCATGAACTTCCCTTAGTAATTCGAACCCTTTTATCAAAGCTTGATACTCAGCTTGATTATTTGTTGACGTGGCAACAATCGGCAAGGAAAACTCATACTTCCTCCCCCGAGGGGAAATTAACACTATGCCCATTCCTGCCCCCCGGTCACACGTGGATCCATCAAAGAAGAGCGTCCAAGGTACAATCTCCAAAGTGTCCACTGTACCACAATGTTGGGTCACAAAATCGGCCATAATCTGTCCTTTAACCGCTTTAGTCGATTCGTAACGCAGGTCGAATTCTAACAGTGCCAAAATCCACTTACCGATCCTGCCACTTATGATCAGCATAGATAGCATGTGTCGGACCACATCATCTTTGCAAATAACAGTGCATTCGGCCGATAGCAAATAATGCCTTAACTTAATACAAGAGAAGTACAAGCATAAGCACAGTTTCTCAATAGCCGAATACCTGGTCTCAGCATCAATCAACCTTCTGCTTAAATAGTAAATCACACGTTCCTTGAATTAAAGCCGAACCGATGACCATCCCATCGGTAGACAAATACAATCTGAAGGGCTTTCCTTGCTGAGGTGGAATCAGAACTGGAGGATTTACCAAATAATTCTTGATTTCATCTAAGGCCAACTGTTGTTCTTTCCCCCAAATGAATTCTTGATCGGCTTTCAACTTAAGTAAAGGACTGAAAGCACGAATTTTGCCAGACAAATTAGATATAAACCTCCTGATAAAATTTACCTTGCTGATCAAGGATTGGAGCTCAGTCTTGTTGGTAGGAGCAACTATTTTGTTGATAGCATCAATGGATCTCCGACTAATTTCAATCCCCCTTTGATGCACCATGAAACCAAGGAACTGTCCTGCCGATACACCAAATGCACACTTATTGGGATTCATCTTTAAACCATGCTTCCTTGTGCATTCTAACACCTTTCACAAATCAGCAAGATGCTTTGTGAAATCCCTAGATTTAACCACCACATCATCAATATAAATCTCCACCAGCTTGCCGATGAACTCATGAAAGATAAAATTCATGGCCCTCTGATCAGTAGCACCAGCATTTTTCAATCCAAAGGTCATGACTATCCATTCAAACAACCCAACATGACCAGGACATCTAAATGCAGTCTTTGGAATATCTTCCTCAGCCATGAATATTTGATTGTATCCTGCATTACCATCCATAAAGCTGATGATTCGATGCCCAGCCGTAGCATCAACTAGTAGATCGGCAACTGGCATTGGGTAGCCATCCATCGGCGTAGCTTTATTGAAATTCCTGAAATCAATGCAAACCCGAAGCTTCCCATTTTTCTTGTAGACTGGAACCACATTGGAAATCCACTCGGCATACCGACACTGCCGAATAAATTTAGCTTCAACAAGTTTGGTTATTTCGGCCTTAATATCAGGAAGAATATTAGGATTACATCGGCGAGCTGGTTGTTGATGCGGCCGAAATCCAGACTTGATAGGTAACTGATGTTCAACAATTGATCGGTCTAAACCAGGCATCTCAGTATAATCCCAAGCAAAGCAATCTTTATATTCCTTTAACAAATTGGTTAACTGTTGCTTACACTCAGAATCTAATTTAGTACTAATAAAAGTAGGTCTAGGCTTATCACCACTACCTATATCTACTTCTATCAAATCATCGGCCGATGTGAATCCCTGGCCTAACTTTCCATCATCGGCGAACCTATCCATTAAAAACCTTCATCAGAACCGACTGCTTGGATTGGTGGAATTTCGTAATCGGCAACTTTGAGAAAATCCTTCTCCCAGATCTCTCCCGAGATGCACCTAGTTCTTTCATAGGTGTCTGCCTCTTCCGATGCGATGACATAAGAAGAATCTCCCGAGACAATCTCAATCTTGTCACCTACCCACAGGACCAAGCACTGGTGCATTGTAGATGGGATGCAACAATTGGCATGAATCCAATCTCTTCCCAACAGCAAGTTATAAGCACCTTTTCCACTGATCACGAAGAAGGTTGTCGGCAAGGTTTTGCTGCCGATAGTCAATTCAACACAGATGGCTCCCTTAACCGGAGACACATTCCCTTCAATGTCTTTAAGCATCATATCGGTCTTGGTCAAATCCTGATCCCCTTTTCCAAGCTTCTGATACACTACATATGGCATGATGTTGATAGCAGCTCCACCATCAATCAAAATTTTAGTCATGGGCTGACCATCAACTCTCCCTTTGACAAATAGAGCTTTGAGATGCTGCCTTTCATTGTAGGCAGGCTTTTCAAAGATAGCCGTCATCGGATCCAGAGCCAACTGAGCTATCTGGTAGGAAAACTCCACCCCCTCATCATCGCTGGACGGCGCAAGGAATTCCATCGGCAACATAAATACCATGTTGACATCTGCCGATGGCCCTTTCCCCTTAGGATCTGATTGTTGTTGATCCTAGGTTGGCCAGAGTTCTCACCCTTGCTTAGCTCTTCTCGTCTTTCGCGCTGCAGTCTTCTCTTCTATGTCCTGGTCGACCCCTCTGGACACCATGGAGGAAGTTGTTGCTGCTTTACCGATGGGCGACGAATTTCCCTTGACTCCATCCGATAAGTGTTAGCGTCCCTGCAAAATATGAACTCATCGGGAACCCGTGCATTAGCCATTTCCTCGAGCTCTTCCTGATTCCTGAGAAAATATTCAACTCGACCTCCAAGTCTGTCATGCACACTGAGTCTGCCCCCCAGCCGATCATGAACCGAAGCTCTCCCCCTAATCGGCCCATCAAACTGGCGGTTGTTGTTCTGATACTGCCGATTTGATCTGTCATACCGATCATAACCATTACATTCCGGGCAGTCTCTGACAGTAGGAAGCTTAATATTTTCCTCCCAACAATGGATGAAGAACGGACAATACTAGTGATCCCTATGCCGATTCCACTCTTGTCGGCGTCTCTCTTCTTCCCGATGATAGTCTTCTTGCTGGCGCCGATACCGATCCTCACGTTGCTGCCAAGTTTCCCGAGGCCTTCTGTGAGTTATCACAATACCAGATCGGGGAGGCCATCCCGAGTTAGTTCCCTCCTAGATCAACCCTTTTCCTTTTGCATCGGCAGTAGTGATCTGATGCTGAGGATCTACCGATGCACTTCTTTCAGGTGCTTCCGATGTTAAGACCTTGGCCTTTCCCTTAGCATCCAGCATATTTGTTGGGAAAGGATGTTGATCAATGTTCACCGACTTCTGGGTTTTGGAGCTGTCAAATTTGATCCTTCCAGATTCTATAGCCGATTGTAGCTGTTGTCTAAAAACTTTGCACTGGTGCTGTGAGAAGTTGCATTATGCCACTTGCAGTATTTCATCTTCTTTAACTCCTCAGCCGATGGGATTACATGATTGGGTGACAATTTGATTTGACCTTCCTGAAGTAGAAAGTCAAATATCCTATCATCTTTAGTGATGTCAAACGCGAACTTCTCTGGCTCTTTATGCCCAAAAGGACAAGACATCGACTTCTTATTTTTCACCCATTCTGCCAAACCGATGACTGGTTCCTCATCAGAGTCCGAGCTTGCTGCTTCGTCCACAAATGATACCTTTTTGTTCCATGCTCTCTTGGGTTCAAAAGACCTGATCTCTTGATCAGAAATTCTCTGCACCAAATGACTTAAGCTTTCGAACTCTTGAGATGCATACTTGTCCCTGATATGTGGCAACAGACCCTTGAAAGCCAAATCGGCTAGCTGCCGATCATCCAAGACTAGACTATAACATTTGTTCTTGACCTCCCGTATTCTCTACACAAAACTTTCAACCGATTCATCATTGCGTTGCTTCAATTTGACCAAATCGGTGATCTTCTTCTCATGAACTCTAGAAAAGAAGTATTTGTGGAATTGCTTCTCTAGATCGGCCCAAGTAATCACTAAATTAGAAGGTAATGATATAAACCAAGTGAAAGCCAATCCAGACAATGATGACGAGAACAAGCGAACCCTTAACTTGTCTCTGTTAGCAGCTTCTCCACACTGAATGATGAACTTGTTGACGTGCTCCATAGTCGATGTATCATCCTGCCCAGAGAACTTGGTAAAATCCGGCACTTTGTACCGATTTGGAAGCGGGATTGAATCATATGCAGGAGGATACGGCGTCCGATAAGTGTAAGTATTGACTATTGGTTTTATCCCAAATTGGTCTATCATTACTTCAGCAATCTTATCGGCCCAATAAGCATTGGCATCTTGCCGATGAGGCGGTTGCGGATCTGGGATCTGCTGATACACTTCCACGTGTCGTTGAGGCGCACGATCTGCATGGAACATGGGGTCGATTGTCTGACCACCAATCTGCTGACCACCGATCTATTGACCACCAAACTGCTGCCCAAAATTCATCGGCTGGTTAGGCAACCCTTGATTCTGGAACCCGGGGTAGATCTGGCCTTGTTGAAACCCTATAACCTGATGATGCTGTTGGGGCATTTGTGGAAAGACTTGCTGCTCAGGCCATCCACTATTAGCATTCATCGGCATAGGCCCTGCCGATGTCTGGTAATTGGGCATCATCATTGAATTAACATACCCTGACTGAGTCGTAAACCTCTGCTGCGTCGGCACTGAATCTGCTGATGCTTTAGGCATCTTGAACGTTGGAGCTTGAGAATTCCCAGTGTAAGGCCTCGCAGTAGTAGTTGTAGTATACTGGGGACTCTGATTCATTGGCACTGAACCTCTGCTGCGTCGGCACTGAACCTAGTCAGAATACTGGTGTATCCCCCTATTTCATGGTGTACGGGGCTGAGGCGGTACTCCCCACTGACATAGTGTTCGAATCTCCAAGAGTAGAACATTTCGACCAATCTTCAGCAGACCACGCTAGAGAACTTGAAATCAATTGCATAGAGGAAAAATGATTAGATTCCTGTCTCTGAACAGCAAAGTACCCCGAAGCTATGCGACGATACTACAACAGGAACGTCAAAAAACATTCTTTTGTGGTTGGTGATCTGGTGCTGAAGTGGAAGACAAGCCAGGAAGGAATGCACAAACTCTCCACGCCCTGGGAGGGACCCTTTGTGGTCACAGAGGTCACACATCCCACCTCTTTGTTGACGGTCCTTAATGCTCACATTTAACCGTCAATTAATCATTGAAAAGGATCCAAATGCAACCAACACCCAGACTTAGGGTTTTATCTGACAAAATTCCACGAGTTTTGGTGTTTGTCTATTTCTACAGGGGTTATCAGGAAATACAAAGGAAAGGCCCACAAGTCAGGTTTACATAGAGATATTAACGTGCCACGCAATTTTCTATCATCTAGAAGACTCCAGAAGCCACGGGAACGAAGCGGAGGTAGAACGGGCCTGGCCCAGGGCGCCCGCCCCCCTTTGGTGCCCAATCAGAGTCCTTTTCGCGGATCGTGCTCCACTGACCTAAGGGATCAAGGAAAACCCTGCGATTAATGTCGGTGTGATCCGACGCCCCAAATTCATCTGAAAAGACTATATAAGCAAGCCTCCCTGGCCCTGGATAGCATACCTCTTCTATAGAATCAAAGCTAGGGTTTCAATTCTTCATCCAAGTAGAGAGGATCCCTCAAGTTCATCTAGTCCTAGTTCTAGTTCCTCTAGTTCTAGTTCTAGTTAGTTCTAGTTGTAATCTAGAAAATAGGGAGAGAGAAGAGGAGAGCGGAAGAGGAGCCAGATCTGTCGGATCTTCCTCAACATTATACTTTTGCTGCAACAGGTTCTTTCTTCATCGTTCTCCAAGTTCTTCAATTCATAATTCCTGAGTTCTTTAATTACTTTTATTTACATTCAAGTTATTTATTGGATTCCCGCTTGCATCAAGTGCTCTAGTCTTTATAACGCAAGAGTAGTAATTAATAGATTAGATGTGGTGTTTAGTCTTGCAATTACCTGGAATTGCACCCAATCCTGCGCATTGTTGTGGTAGCCCTAGGGTAGTGACAGCCGTAACGGTCGACGTATTCCACCTCGTTCAGATTGGTGTTTGTAGGACCGTAGTCAGAGCTTTCGAGCCCCCTTCTCATCTCTTTCTGTGGTTAGTGTTTTGATGTCCCGAAATAAATAATCTTTGAAGTAATTCTTGATTCTTAGATCAACTAGAGAACTCTCACGAAACTTCCTCTCTTCCCACTAAAAATAATTATATAGTTATTTTTGGGCAATCTTGAAAGTTAATTAGTACACTCACGTTCTCTGTGGAAAATCGATACTCTGGAATACTCCCGGGTGAAAGCTACATCGGTATCCTTGTGCTTGCGGATTTTTCTGTTTGCGTTTAAAATACCCAACACTCTTACAGACTGACTTACCCGGACGGAACAAGTCTGCCTAACTCTTGGCACATAGATAAACTACGGCGGTTTTACCCCTGAAAGCTATACACCTTATCTGTATCTTTTTCCTTATGAATAATAACAAGTTTTGGCTTTTTGCTCTATATCTTTTTATATGCAGACCATTCGATAAGAACGGTTTTCTCTGTTGTCGATGTATAATGCAATGAAATAAATCAGCACACTCGACAACATCCATTCAGTGATACATCACTCTCATAAATTATTTACAGCGCTCATAACCATGGTTCATAAATCTAAGCTTTATTACAAACTTTCCAAGCAAGGTTTACAATAAAATCCCCTATGTGCGGTTCTTAGTCTAAACCTACAGACTACACTGGGGCTTGCTGCTCGGGCTGTTCGCTGACATGAGCTGCCGGTGCCGATGAAGAGGTCGGGGCCACTTGTGCCTGGCTGGTCAAGACTGCAGGTGCTGATCGCCCATCCCCTGCAGCAGACGCTTTCGACAACTCCCTGGTCGACCTCTCTGAACCCGGTTGATTAGGAGGAGTAGACCTCCCACAGAGGTTGATGTCACCGATCACTATCGACGACAAGTCAAGTAGACCGACACAAAGGTCATCCGCCTCCCTAGGACCAACCTCCTTGGGGTACCCTCCCTCTAGGCAGGACAGGTCAACCAAGGGGTAGTGAGCATGTACCATGCTCACGACATGGGCTCCGACGTACTCCCTGGCGTCTTTCACAAACTGCTGGACCCAACCCCATGCTTGCTGCACTTTTTCAACTGGAGTTTGCCTCTGCGCGCGGGGCTGGTCTTCGGGGTGTTTTGGACTGATAAGATCTTGCACCGGGGCCAGTCCCTTCTAGATCTGGAGACAATTGCTCTTCCACGAGTCCCGGTCTTTCGCCAGGTCCTCGAGATGCTTCTTCATGTTAGCCTTGAGCACTATGACAAGGTTAAGACAAGGGAAGTCAATACCAGGCTATGAAAATAAAAGAGTTTTCACTCAACTCGTCAAAACTGATCTTACCAGTTAGCTCCCGGTTCCTCATCTTCAGCTCTTCTCCGACCTTTCGCTCGCTCTACAGTATGTGAGCACGCTCCTAGTCGAGCTGGTCCTTCTCCTTCCGAAGGCGCTCCATTTCCTCCTCTAGACCTGCAGCAGCAACTATTATACCAAAAGAACCAACCACACTCTGCATCACGACTGGCGCCAACACACAGCCTTACTCTTTCTCTTGCGCTCCCTGTCGGCTAGTCGTCGAGTCAGGTCCAGCATTCGCTCCTCTTGAGCAGCCTTCTCCTTGGCCTCCTTCTCGGCCTCTAAACGAAGGCGGTCCACCTTCGATGTCAGAGCCTTATTCTCGGCCACAATTCCTTAAATTTGGTCAAAACATCTTTTACGATATTTTACCATTTTCATTGTGTCCAGTGGATTGCGAACACATACAAACATGTGACATAGTTTCCATGAAACTATGTATTTTTCAAAGTTGCAGGGTTGTTTACCTTAACTTTGTTGACAAGCCGCTTGACGGCCCGCTCCAATCTCTCCGCCTCTTCAACTTTAGCGATCTCCTCGTGGCCAGCCCAGTGGTCTCCATGCTGATTCCATACATAAATATGTTGGCGCAAATCGTGGGGGCACCCCTGGATCTCCTCCACTTTTTTGTCGGAGCCTGCCTAGGCCTCCTCGCTCTGGGTGCTCCTCCCCACCATAGCCGAGGCCGCCATTGGCCCCTTCCCAAGGTCGGGAGCCCCCTCTGGTGCTCTGGCTTCAACGGGCTCCTCCTCAACCTGAGCAGGTGATGGAGCTCTGATCTCCTCTCCTGCTCCACTGCTCGGTGGGGGACTAGTCGCCGTGCCCTCCTCCCTAGTCAGGACAGCCACATTGGTCTCCTCTCGGGTTGGAGTGTTCGCAGCGGTTTCTTCGATGGTGGGGGCAGTCGCAAGGTGAGGAGTAGGCTGATCTGGGGTAGTCTGGCCTGTGGAGGTTTGCCCCAAGGTGGTCGGTTCAGAAGGCCCCGAGCTCGCAGCGGTGCTAGGGTCAACATCCGATGCCGCACTACAAATTCCATCAAATCATAAAGTACCAGACTTTTAATATCATAAAAAAGGTAGTTGTTTTTATCTTTACTTACAGATTGGAGCTCCAGTGCGACGTCGAGAAGACTCTCCACCTACCTCGACCAGCTCCCACCATTGTTTCTAGGCGCGCCTACTCGGCAGGGGCGTGTACAGTGGGCGGATCTCCAGCTGTCCGTCCACCCACTGCCAGGACCTCCTCCGGGCGGCTGTGCGGCTTGCGGACCAGAGTCGGGGTCGCCTCCTCTTCCTTGTCGTCATCGTCAATGACTCAGAGCAGTCATCGATGCTTTGGTGTTTGGCCCCCGAAGCCGAGCCTTGTCCAGTGGAGGTTCCTTGTGCCGATTCGACCGGCCCCGCCCCTGCTCGGGATGGCTCTTTGGCCATCGGTCTCTTTTCGGTGACCCTGTAGTCGGTGGTCGGTGTTGGTCGTCTGTCCTCGTCGTTGCTGCTGGTGTGTTGGTAACACCGAGCAGCGTTGTCCACCGGCAGGTCTACCCCCGCTGGGTGCTCCATGTCGGGGGCCAGTGATACATACACTGATGCTCGGTGAATATCTCTGATCTGTAAGATAATGGTGAAAAGATGACAGGGGAAGAGATTGATGATTAACAAACATTACAAGTTTGGTAAGCTTTACCTTGGGAGTTGGTCGACCCAACTTATATGTGTGCATACGATTGTCGCTTCGCACGAAGTTGCTGTCCGCCAGGTTGAACAACTCGTTGAATCTTCGCTGGATCTCGGGCTTCTCTACGTTGTCCCGGTGCATCCTGGTCAAGTCCTGGCCTCCCTGGTACTCGTACACCAAGTGCACTCTCCTCTAGCGCGGCATGACACGTCGGCTGAGGAAGTTGCCGACCACACCAGGCCCATCCATGTGTGACCAGTCGATCAGGCTCATCAGCTCTTCAACCTGGCCGGTGTATTCTTGTCGGTTTGTCTAGCTGGCTCTCTTCTCTAGCACGTACCCAAATTGCAAAATGTTTTGCTGCCACGTTCTTCCCTGATGTAGAACCATCTCCTGTACCATTCCGTTAGGGATGTGTTCCAGGGGCAGCTGAGGTAGCGGTTCTTCATCCCGTCACGCAAATTGAGGTATACTCCACCTGCAATCTTGGAGCCTCCAACCGCTCCTTTCTTCCTCAAGCAAAACAAATATCAGAACAAATCAAAATGTGGCTCAATCCCCACAAAAGCCTCGCAAAGGTGAATGAAAGTCGCCACCAGCAGAATCGAGTTCGGGTGCAGATTGCAAATCCCGATCTCGTAGAAATGAAGCATATCCTGAAGAAAGGGATGTACCAGCACCCCAAAGACCCTTTTAAAGAAATCTTCGAAAACTACAATCTCACCAGCTCGGGGCTCTGGGTAGCTTTCTCCCTCCGGTGCCCTCCAGCCACCGAGCTCTTGGTCATGCAGCAATCCAATTTCGACAAGGTCATTGAGGGACCTGCTGGTGCACCGGGATTTCTTCCATTCCTTCACCATCATCTCAGCCCTCTTCTTTGAATCGCGCTTGGCCATTTCGTGTGAGGAAGCTTGAACTGGATCTGGCACACTTGGATGCAGCGAGGAAGACGAAGGCAATAGGCTAGTATGCAACTACTGGCTGAAGTTTTAGAATTACACCTTTCTGCTCTTTATAACAGAGGCACCTCCTCTTCCACTTCCCGACTCCTAGGAAAATGTGCGGTTTATGCGGCGCAACCGCCGTTTCGGTTTTCAATTTCTGTTGCGGTAAATTTGGTGCATTTTTTAATGATTAATAGGTATCCTTTTTCGGTCCACGTGATGAACGGCTGCTCTGTCAGATGGCACCCCTTTTCACGAGCCGAACTGACAAAACGGCCGGACGCCTTGTCATGCCACCAATTAATGAACGGATATGATTTTTATAAATAGTTTTATTAAGGTTTGGAAGTTTGTTTGGATTTAACTAGAAGCTAGGGACAGCACCGACCACCGAGCACGGTATGCTCGGGGACTGGTCGACCAGTCTATTCAATTAAGCTGTGGAACTGCACTGACCACTGAGCACGGTATGCTCGGGAACTGGTCGACCAGTCTATTCAATTAAGCTAAGGAACTAGACCAACCATTGAGCATGGTATGCTCGAGGACTGGTCGACCAGTCTATTCAATTAATCTGGGGACTGTACCGATCACCAAGCATGGTACGCTCGGGGACTGGTCGACTAGTCTGCCCACTTAAGCCTGTGACAGTACTGACTATTAAGCATGGGATGCTCAGGGACTACTCACCAGTCTGCTTAATAAATCTGGGGACTGCACATACCAGTAAGCACGGTAGGTGATTGGTTGATTAGTTTGTTTTTGAAGCAAAAGGTTTATGTTGACTGCCTTTGAATTAATTATGTGCCCAATTGGACGGGATAATTTAAATTTTTGAGACCTTGCTACAAGGCACATACATCGCCTTCCAGCAAGCTCGGTGACTACATCGGTACGATGCGTCTAGTGATGCACTTCAGTATCAGATTTTGTATGTGGATTTTTGTTTTTAGACCCTGGCACCATGTGACCACGCCACCTACTACCAGGCTCGGGGACTAAATGGGCAAACTTCACCTTGTGGTGAATTTGCTTCCTTTTTGAAAGCATTTACTTTTTAGGAAAGTAAAGTGGGCACACTTCACTAGAAAAGAAATGTTTTTTGGTTAAGAGCACCATGCATTATTCAAACAACCTGCTTCTTCGAGATCGATTTTGATCTACTGTCTTTTGAGTCGGTTAAAACACCGTTGCAACTATTCGGGTGACTCTCTTGCTGGTCGAAGAAGCTCAAGACGGTGTGTTACACCATAATACATGGAGCTCGGGGCCTAGCTGTGGCGGTATAAACCCCTATACCCTTACGGCCAGGCTTGGGCTAGGAGATTTAGTCCACCACGAGATAGTTCAAGGCTTGATCCAACTACTCGGAGTTTGCACAAGGAAACAAGACATGGAGATCAAGCAGGGTTCTAGTCGGTTAGAATAGGAATTGATATCGCATTATCTATGACAATTGTAACCGACTAGGATTAGTATCCAGATCTATAGCCCTGCCCTCTAGATTATATAAAGAGAGGGAAGAGACCCCCCTTAGACAACTCAGTACAATTCGATACATCCCACATCAATACAATCAGACATAGGACGTAGGTATTACGCCCACACAATGGCCGAACCTAGATAAAATCCTTGTCTGTGTCTTGCGTCACCATCAAGTTAATAGCTTGCGCACCTGTCTGCCGATAAACTACTACCGTGGGTATACCCCAAGGTAGACTGCCGACTAGCTTTCATCGACAAGTTCATATATGTATTATTCCTATACTGGGAGTAAACGCCAATAATTAACCCATAGGATAATCCTTGTCTTTAATGTTTTAGGCTCTTGTTATTAAATCTCTCATCATCCATGGTATTCAAGGGATACATGTGGCTATGCAAAAATATAAAAGAAGAAAATGGAGTAAAAGATGGACAAGTGTCCCAATAATTAAAACAATGGGTACTAGATGCCCACCTCCCTGTGAAAAAAAAGAGAATAAAGATAGCCCATGTCTTTCCTGAAAAAGTTTCAATAGAGAGTCATTTTTAAAGAAATATAAATTAGCCACAAATACCACAAATACACCTATCCACCATATTCCATGCACATGCACACATTGGTTTGATTGTATGCCTCGATTCTCTAGATCCATTAGTTGACTTGACAATACATGCATTACAAGTATGCTTATCTTTGTTATTAGCACTCTTATAAGCTCCACCATATATATATATATCTTTAGCTATAGGAGGTATAAATGCCTCAGGGGAGAACCATAAATACCAAATAAATTGAGAGATTTGAGGGTGTCAAACAATTAAGCTCTGAGCTTTATTCTGAAAACATATAGAAACTCTGGAGTAATGGTTTTTGCAAAGAATTTGAGACATAGTGCTTGACCTGATTGTTCTTCTTCTGATTGCTCAAGGCTCATGCAAAAGCTATAAAACCCCATGGTTAGAGGTAAAATGGGTAAATTTGAAGATTAGAGCAAGTATTGACTAATCCAGAGGAGAATCTTTATTTGGGAGCATGTGTACATAGAAAAGAATAAAAATATTGTAACAACTCAAATACATATATTGCTTAGGCTTAGTTTGCCAAGGGACTGGCAAAGGGTAAGCTTGGGGGAGTTGTTGACGGTCGATAATGTAACAGAACCGACCAAATTATAAGAGATTAAGCCTAATAGTGACCATTTGCATAGTCAAACCATCGAGCTTAAGCCCATATAATCCCGGTAGTCCGTGAAATCTCGAAGGATTTCAAACCACATATCGTACATACAGCCAAGATCGTAATAAGTTTAGCGGTCGCCATCCACAAATACATCCAGATTACAACATTCATAAAATACATCAGAGTTCTTAAAATTATTACAAACCAAGTTCTCAAGTAGCGGAAGCTTCATAGCTCAAAATAACACACACATACTTAGTCTGATACAGTGCCATAGTTTTGGTCATTCCCACAAAAGCAAAAGAAAAGATGGAGTGACCATCGCCCTTGGTCTAATCATCACCCATGGCTGGGTACAGACAGAGGATGCAATAACCATAGTACATTTGACCATCTGCAAAACAACATGGGAGTAGAACCCTGAGTACGAGAATGTACTCAGCTAGACTTACCCGACATAAATTAAAATAAAGACTCTTCAAGGATCATGAAGGCTATATAGTGGGGTAGCTGACAACCTTTTTGCAAAACTGCAAGATTCCATTAACCTAACCTACATAGATCTTTCTTCTTTTAATTTGCTCAAGTTGAAGTATCATTACCTATTATCTAGGTTTGCACCTGCACTATTACAATCAAGTGTAGTAATATGATGGTACCTCATCATAGCATTCATGAAACCATTTATCTTTATAACCCAAGTGTTCCATAGTCCTTACTACGAGGACAAAGCTCATGTCAAGTGCTCACTATCCAGGAGCGATGGCGATTCGAATCGATTTCTAACCAGCTGGCGAGGTATTCCCCACACAAACCACACTCACTGATCAAGTGAGCTACAGATCACCGTATTACACTATCCAGGACCAAATTGCGGGTTCGGCAGGCACCACCAGTACCCGAGGACCGTTTCGGCGACCAAGGTATCCAAGGTATACCAAGGTTGCGCGCCGCGCCCTCGTCGTTCTCCTCAACCATCACCAATACAGCGCATGGCGGCTCGATTCCCGGCCCGGATAGTGTTCAGGCTTCGCGGTCGGAACGACTTATCCATCCAGCTAAGTGTGGGGCATGCGTTCAACATGACAAGAGGGCCGTCAACGATCGGTCCTTAATCGACACAGGTAGGGGCACTATGGTCAACCCACCATAAGACCCTGCCCGGTCTCCAATTCCATCCCACACTTGGTTATTCTTTTTCCAAAGCAATCACTGCTTAATCAAGCAGGTATCCACCTATATCTCGCAGGTGACAGGAAATCACCCGACTTCTAACAGACTAAGCAAGCTTAGCATGAACTCCGTACCTATCTACATATGACAAGGTAGATAAACGAGGGGTGATATCAAGGAGTACCAATGCATCAACAGTATCAACCAACTCATATCACTTAAATGCAATATAATAGAACAAGCATAATATATCATGTAAGTGAGCGAGAATAGGGAGACCTAGAATGCTCCGGGGCTTGCCTTTCACAAACGTGCTGGGCCGGTGATCCGGACACTCCTGTAGCTCTTCTCCGGGTTCCGGTGCTTCCGGAGGTTCCTGCTCCTGAATCTCCTCTGGCTCCTCGGGTCCCACCTCATTCTCCTGCGAGCCTGTGTGATGCATGTATGCTCATGAGTGGAGTGCGGGATGTCCGAGTGGATGCTTGTATGAGAAGGTACCAAATGATCATGACATGATGCATATGTGATTTAATTGGTCATGCTCTTTACAAGGTAGTCAACATCATCCAAGAATAGGCAATTGAATTTAACCATCTATTGCATTCTCTTCTACAAATTGTTTTCAAGTATAACCAGCAACCCACAAGCTGCTTCAAAGATACACCAAACCCCATTCGTCTTCCATTTAACTCACAAATAACAATTATAATTTAATTATTCATTTCTAGGCCCATCAAGATTAGCATGCATTTCTGTTTATCAATAAATTCCACAAAAAATTACAGAAGTCTACCAGTCAAGCATAAAGTCTACTATAAATTTTTCATAATTTTTGGATACTTATTTTGAGCTACAAAAATCACAAGATTAATTAATAAGGGAAATTACAATTACTCTACTGTGATATAAGTGTCAAACAGCAGATTTCATATTTTTATAATTTGCCTAATATCATAGGAAACAGCCACAAAAATTACCAGATTAATTGCATGATCAAAATAATTATTAAAAATCATAAACCATTGCCATGCAAGCATTTAAATCACTATAAATTCATTTATACACCAAATAATGTGTAGCAACATTTTACCAGTGAGTTAACATACATGGAGAGCCAACAAAACAAGTTTCACATTTTTTTGAGTCTTACTTTAATTTCTATGCATTTTCTAAGTTTAGCAAAAGCATGGATTAACTATTCTTGTCCAGAAAAAGGGTTCAAACATGACATGAAATTACATCAAACTGTAGATCTGAAAATAGAGAGCACACCAAAATTTATTTCATCAAATTTGGAGCTGTAGAACTCAAGATATGGATTTTACAAGTTTTAAATCGATTTCTGGAAAACATTTTCTAAAAATCAATTCGAAATCGGGATCAAAAACACTAGAGACACCCAGATCTACACCCAACGCGGTCCCCCTGCGACTGACAGTGGTCCTCTGACCCCACTAGTCAGTGAGACCGAGAGGGAGGGTACCTCCGACGAGCGGATCTCGCCGGCGGTGAGGTTCCCGACCACGGGGTGAGCACCATTGTGCTCCCCGCAGCGAGGCGCACCCAGAGGTACCCTCGGATTTGCCGGATGATGGCCGGAGCACCTCCGACGAGCATGCATGGCGGCACGGCGGCGCTGCTCGCCGTGGCCAGGCCGCTCCGGTGCGGTAGAGCACGCACAAACCACCCTACGAGCTTCCTCACCTCACGACTGACCTAGCGCACCAAAGAACGAGCGAAAAAAGGCCGGGAACAGCAAGATCCGTCGCGGCGGAGCACTCCGGCGAGCTCGGAGCAACTTCGGTGAGTGATTCACGGCACACAGTTGCTTCTCACCTCGGTAGAGCGCGCGCAGGGGCTTACCGTGGCGATGGCGAGTGCGCTGGTGTTCTCGACGGTGAGCTTGGAGCTCTGGTGCGGTCGGCGGCGAGCGGCGGGGCTTTCTCCAGCAATGGCGCGCGGCGGAACCGCTGCTGCTGCGCTGCGCGAGCGGAGGGAGAAGGGAGAGGCACGAGCGACAGAATGGATGGGGGTGTTCTGGGGGCGCGGGTCGGTGTCCCGACCAGGGGGTGGAGGTGGCCGGCCGCGGCGCGCCCATCGCCGGCGTACGGCCGCCACGTGGCCGTCGCTGGCTGGGACGAGGCGGGCGTCCGCACGCGGGAGAGAGTGGGAGGGGGAGGCAGGCTGGGCCGCTGGCTGGGCCGAAAGGGAGGCGGGGTTGGCCCAGCAGCGCCTGCCCCTTTTCCATTGTTTTTTGAATTTCTTTTCTCAAACTCCTTTTTAAAATCATTTGGACCACTTTAAAATCATTTTCACCTTTTTCTCCCAAAAGCAAAGTTGTTCCAAAACAAAAACCCTACAACATTTACTTTTAATAAGTAAGACCAAATTCCAAATAGAATTTGAATTACAGATTAAAACTAATTCTAGGTTTTCAAATAAATTCATTTTGGGGATTTTTGTATAAATTCCATTTCTCAAGTTCTATGGCTCCAAAAATTGCACAAAAATATTCTTAAATCTTCTTACACATAAATCAACCTATCTTGAATATTCCACAATTTTAGAAGCAAGCATCATATTTTTAACATATTTAAAGCACATGGAATAAAACACATAAAATCACATTTTGGGATGAATGACATGCTCATGATGCTATGCTTGATGAGAATGCTTATGAATGTTTTGATAAGGCTAAGTGCATGCTTAACACCTAGGGTGTTACAGCCCTTCCCCCCTTAGGAAAATCTCATCCCGAGATTTTAGTTACTAACCATTTCTTATGAAATTCTGGATAAACTGTTTTTAGATAATCCTCGGTTTCCCAGGTGGCATCCCTATTGTCATGATGACTCCACACCACCTTGTATGTTTTGACAATTCTGTTTCGGGTTACTCGTTCCTTGGTATCCACGATTCCCACTGGCTGCTCTTTATACTCTAAGTCTACCTTTATTTTGATCCCTCGAGGTTCGATCCTCTGCTCAGGTACGTTCAAACATTTCCGTAGTTGCGACACATGAAAGACCGGAAAGATCGAACTCAACTCTTTAGGCAACTGAATCTTATAGGCCACTGGGCCTTTCCTCTCTAGCACTAGAAACGGTCCCACATATCTGGGTGCAACCTTACTTCGAACTCGGAAACGTTGAACTTTCTTCATTGGCGTAACCTTGAGGTACACATAGTCACCTACTTTGAATTCAAGTGGCCTTCTCCTCTTATCAGCATAACTCTTTTGTCGTGATTGTGCCGCTTGCATATGTTGCTGTATGATTTGCACCTTCTTCTCAGCTTCATTCACAAAGTCGATACCATAGTATCTTCTTTCACCAGGTTCAACCCAGTTTAACGGAGTTCTACACCTTCGACCATACAAAGCCTCGAACGGAGCCATCTTGATACTCTCTTGATAACTATTATTGTATGAGAATTCAGCCAGAGGTAACCATGATTCCCATGATCCTTTAGACGATAGCACACAGGCTCAGCATATCTTCTAACACGTGATTTAACCTCTCGGTTTGACCTGAGGTCTGGGGATGATACGCGGTGCTTCTTATCAGACTGGTCCCCAAACTCTTATGCATTCGCTCCCAAAAGTGAGCGGTGAACTGTGGTCCTCTATCCGATATGATGGTCTTGGGAATACCATGCAATTTGACAATCTCAGCCATATATATATCGACATACTCGGGAGGTCTGTATGTGTTCTTAACGGGAAGAAAATGAGCCGACTTGGTCAATCGATCTACGATTACCCAAATCGAGTCATTCCCTTTCCTTGTCGTTGGTAAACCTGTGATAAAGTCCATACTGACGTCTTCCCATTTCCACTCTGGGACTGATAACGGTTGCAACAGACCTGCAGGTTTCATATGTATAGCCTTGACTCTGCAACACGTGTCACAACGGGCCACATATGCGGCTATTTCTTTCTTCATCTTGGTCCACAAAAATGGGGTCTTGGGTCTTGATACATTTTACTACTGCCAGGATGAATAGAAAGCTTAGAGAGATGGGCTTCGTCCATGATGCGATTCTTCAATTCACGATCCTTCGGGACTACTAACCGATGTTGAAACCACAGTACCCCTTTCTCATCAACTCGAAATTAAGTTTTTGGGTCATCCTTGATCTTCTCTTTGATGTGGAAAATACCCTTGTCTGTCTTCTGACCTTCAATGACTTGACTCTCGAGTGGACAACTGAGCTGTATGTGACATAAGACTTCAGGATGCATGTCGACGAAAGCTGTTCGGCAGTCTACCTTGGGGTATACCCACGGTAGTAGTTTATCGGTAGACGGTGCGCAAACTACGAACTCGATGGTGACGCAAGACTCGGACAAGCTTTTTATCCAGGTTCGACCGCCGAGTTGGCGTAATACCTACGTCCTGCGTCTGGTTGTATTGATTTGTGTTGAGAGAATCGTATGTCCTAGGGGGGTCCCTTGCCTCTCCTTATATAGTCTAAAGGGCAGGGTTACAGATCTGGAAACTAATCCTAGTCGGTTACAATTGTCATAGATAGTTCGATATCAATTCCTATTCTAACCGACTAGAATCCTGCTTGATCTCCACATCTTGCTTCCTTGCGCGAAACTCCAGGCTGTCGGATCAAGCCTTGAACTCGTCTCGTAATGGGCCAAGCCTCCTGGCCCAAGTCAAGCCGTAAGGGTATAGGGGTCTATCCCCCCACAGCTAGTCCCCGAGCACCATGTATTGTGATGTAACACGCCGTCTTGAGCTTCTTCGATCAGTGAGGCTTGACGTGTTCAATAAGGAGAAAAGTCGCCCAAACAGTTGCAACAGTATTTTGACCAACTCAAAAAACAGTTGATCAACATTGACATCGAAGAAGCAGGTTGTTTGAAGAATGCATGGTGCTCTAAATTAAAAAAGATTTCTTTCTTGGTGAAGTGTGTCCACTTTACTTTTCTGAAAAGTATAGTCTTTCAAAAAGCAAGCATCTTCACCACAAGGTGAAGTGTGCCCACTTAGTCCCCGAGCCTGGTAGTAGGTGACGTAGGCACGTGGTGCCAGGGTCAAAAGAAAATTCCCCAAAGTAGTTTTGAGACTGAGATGCATCGCTAGATGCATTGTACCGATGTAGTCCCCGAGCTTGCTAGAAGGCGAAGTATGAGCCTTGTAGCAAGGTCTAAAAAATTGAATTTTTCAGTCCCCGAGCATATCATGCTCGTCTGCAATTGAATAGACTAATCGACCAGTCTCCGAGCATATAACGCTCAGTGGTCGGTACAGTCCCCGAATTCTCAAATTGGTGGGCTGGTCGACCAGTCCCCGAGCGTATAGTGCTCGGTGGTCGGTGCAGTCCCCAAGTTTTTAAATTGGTGAGCTGGTCGACCAGTCCCCGAGCGTATAGTGCTCGGTGGTCGGCACAGTCCCCGAGCATGGTGTAGGTTCCGTTGGACAAATCCCCAAGCGCGGTTGGGAACGTAAATAATAGTATGACGACCAGTACCCAGGCGCCAATTGCGCTGCTTAGTATTCTGCGTTGCTATACTGTACGACCAGTCCCCGAGCATCGAGTGCTCGGTGGTCAGTGTAGTCTTTGAAGTTCCGAGCTGATGGACTGGGCGACCAGTCCCCGAGCATCAATTGCTCGGTGGTCGGTGCAGTCTTTGAAGTTCCGAGCTGATGGACTGGGCGACCAGTCCCCGAGCATCAATTGCTCGGTGGTCGGTGCAGTCTTTGAAGTTCCGAGCTGATGGACTGGGCGACCAGTCCCCGAGCATCAATTGCTCGGTGGTCGGTGCAGTCTTCGGATTGTTGACTCTCTGGCATATTTGTCTTCTTTTTATTGAAACGATCTTTTCAGTTAAAGTTGACATGACGAGACCTCCTGATGGGTTCTCAGATGGACGCATGAAAAGTTGCGCCTGGCAACTGTGCAGCCGCCCTTTGCGTGGTTTGAGAAAAAGGAAACCATCAATTGGTACAAAAACTCCGCCGCATTAATTGTCTATAATCATTGTAAACCGAAACGCCGCATCCGTCGCATGGCCCGCCCACTTCCCGAGAATACAGGAAATGGGAGAGGTGGAGTTGCGGGTTATAAGAGCCTAACAGTTCCGCCTGTACTCCTTACCCTGCCATTGCCCTCAAGCCTTCCATTCTCGCCTCTTTCGATCACCTGCATCTTCGTAACCCAAATCCACTTCTCACCTCCAATGGCGAAGAGCGACTCCAAGAAGAGGGCCGAACTGATGGCCAAGGAGTGGAAGAAGTCCCGCAGCACCACCAAATCCCTCGGTGACCTCGTCGACATGGGACTCCTGCACAGCTCGGAGCTTGGCGGCTGGAGAGCGCCGGAAGGAGAAAGCTTCCCCGACCCTCGTGCCGGTGAGATCGTCGTGTTCGAAGATTTCGTTAAGAGGGGATTTGGGGTTCCGGTTCATCCTTTTCTCCAAGGTCTTCTTTTGTATTATGAGATCGGGATTTGCAATCTGCACCCGAACTCAATTATCCTTATCTCCACGTTTATTCATCTGTGCGAGGCCTATGTTGGCATAGAGCCGCACTTCGATCTTTTTCGTTACCTTTTCTGCTTGAGGAAGAAGGGAGCAGTTGGAGGCTCCATGGTCGCAGGTGGAGTATACCTCAACCTTCGTGATGGAATGAAGAATCACTACCTGCACTGTCCATGGAACACTTCCTTGACCGAATGGTATAGGAAGTGGTTCTACGTCTGGGAGGAACCGGGCAGCTCCACGTTCTGCGATGTGGGGTACATTCCCGAGAAGAGGGTGAGCTGGACCGACCGCCCGGAGTTCGACGGTCAAGTGGCGGATCTGATGAAGCTGATCGACTGGTCGCGCCTGGATGGGCTTGGCGTGGTCGGCAACTTTATTTGTCGTCGGGTGATGCCCTGCCAGAAGAGGGTGCACTCGGCGTACGAGTATGCCGGAAGTGTGGACCCGACCAGGATGCGACCGGAGATCTTGGAGAAGGCAGAGGTACAACGGCTGTTGAACGAGCTGTTGAACTTCGCGGATGGAGGCTTCATCCGTGGCAGTGATCGGGTGCAAGCCTTCAAGTTAGGCCGACCAGCACCAAAGGTATGTTGTAGATTATTTTGTTTTAGTATTCGTATATCGTATGTGGCTGGCTCATCTTTGTTGCTTTTTGCAGATCGGCGATGTCGACCGGTGCACAGTGTATGTATCACTGGCACCGGGGATGGAGAATCCTGCGGGAGAAGACCCGCTAGAGGAGGACGCTGCTCGGTGTGCTCATTACACCAGCAGTGAGGAGGAACAAGCCCGCCCCGTCCCAACCACCGAGGAAAGGGTGTCGGGGAAAAGGCCAATGCCTGTGGATCCGTCGCCGATGCCGACACTGCCGGCGGAGAGCAGCCGAGCGCCGAAGCGGCGTCGGTTCGTTCGGATCGACGAGGAGGAGGAGGAGGAGGAGGCCGTTCCGTCGTTGGTCCGGAGGCCTCCTAGCCGTCCGAACGGCGGGGCGACCACTGCCGACCGTGTGGCCGTCGATCCACCTGCACCTCGCGCTGGGGAGTCGGGAGCACAGGTGCCGACTGGTCGGACGAGAAGGAGGTTTACCGCGACCCACCGCCGCTCAAACCTGTAAGTGTTCAACTTACGTATTTCACCGATGTTTTTTTTTATTGTAGTTTTGTTCCTTTAGCGCGGTGTCGGATGTCAACCCTGGCCATGCCGCTGGCCAGGGGACGAGTGAGCCGGTTTGCGCTGCTGAAGACGCGGCCCCGCAGACCGCAGAGCAGCCTACGGCTGCAGCCGTGCCTGAGAGCGCCGAGGAGTCCCCGGCCGCGGCACCGGCTACGTTGAGCAGCCCGACCAGGGTTGAGGAGGCTATGGGGACGCCTCCCCCAGCCAGCACCACGGAAAGGGAGGGAAGGGCCCCGACCCCTCCTCCCGCCGGGGAGGGTGAAGTCTCCACACCGCCCCGAGCAGGGGCCGCTTCGACTGCAGGCTCCCCAGGTCTGGTCCGGGGACCAGTAATGCCTGGGACCGCTACCGGAAGCAACGCAGCGTGGGAGGAGGAAGCTCAGGCGGCCTCCGAGGACGAGGTGGAGGAGATTGAGGGTCGTCCCCATGATGGCCGCCAACACGTGTATGTGTGGCGCCAACGCGTGGATCACTTTATCGGGCATGAAGAGCTCGCCGAGACCGAGGAGGCCGCTAGGGTGGAGCGCGCGGCCAAGCGCCTCGTCGACGAAGTCAAGGTAAGCGACTTTTTGTACTGCTGTACATTCTATGCCTTGTCTTGCATGGTCGTTATATGTTCGCTTTGTAGGGCGCAATGAAAACGGCAAAGTACCGGAAACGGTGCTTTGACCAGATAGAAGGCGTCGTGGCCGAGAACAAGGCCCTGGCCGCGGAGGTAGACCGGCTGCAGTCGGAAGTCGGGGAGAAGGTGGCCGAGATGAGCGCCCAAGAGGAGCGTCGTCTCGACCTCACTCGTCGCTTGGCCGACCAGTACCGGCAGCGAGAAGGTTAGTCACATGCTCCGAGCAGCTTTGCGTACTTGTGTAGTTTGCTTTACTGACCAGTTTATGATTCACGCAGACTTGGAGGAGGAGGTGGCGCGCCTCCGACAAGAGAAGGAGCAGCTCAGCCAACAGCTCGCCGGTGCGCTGGAGTCCGGGCGGCGAGCAGGAGAGGAATTGGGTCGAAAGGACCGGGAATTATCTGGTAATGGGTGCCGCCTTGTTAGCTGCTGCTTGTCGCCCCTTTGTTTGTTTGATATGCCGAAAATAACGCTTTGTTTCGTTTGCAGTGCTCAAGGTGAACGCCAAGAAGCACCTAGATGATCTGGTCAAGGACCGGGACTCCTGGAAGGTCAACTGTTGCAGGATCTGGAAAGGAGTGTCCCCGGTCCTAGACCTGATCAGTCCCGAGCTCCCGGAGAGCCAGCCCCGCGCGCCACAGTTGACCCCGGTCGAGAAGGCGCAACGGGCGTGGGACTGGCTCCAGCAGTTTGTGAAGGACGCCGGGGAGTTTGCCGGCGCGCACGTCCTCAGCATGGTGCGCGCCCACTACCCCCTGGTCGACTTGAGCAGGCTGGAGAAGGGGTACCCGAAGGAGGTCGGCCCACAGGAAGCGGACGAGCTTCGGGGTAGTCTGCTGGACTTGTCATCGACAGTGATAGGCGACATCAATCTGTGTGGAACGGCCACTCCCCCAGACCAGCCGAGTTCAGATAGGTCGGCCAGGGAGTTGTCGGGCGCGTCCGTTGCGGGAGGTGGGCGGTCGACGCCTGCGGTCTCGACCAGCCAAGCGCCGGTGGCCCCGACCCCTTCGTCCGGGCAGCAGGGCCAGGCGGGTGATCAGCCCGAGCAGCTAGGCCAATAGAGTAGTCTGTAGGAATAGACTAGTGTCTGCCCGTCAGGGTATTTATTGTAAACTTTGTATGTAAAGTTTGTAATAAAGTTTGCTTTTTGTCATGACTGTTGTTTTGAAAGCTGTAAGATTATCTGATTGACGTGTCACCGTATTCGTCTTGGTAGTCGTTAAGAGCATCCATTGCAGAAGTTTTGCCGAGTGCTGTGTGCGACAAGGTATAGGCAAAAAATAGAGAATTTCATTATTAACAATTATAAGATACTTACAAAGGAAAGTTATTAAAACTTTATGGATAGAAACATCACAGTTTGTCTATGTGCCAAGAGTTAGGCACTCGTGTTCCGTCTGGGTATGCCAATCTGTAGGACGTAGGTCGTGTGACCTCGGTCACCACGAAGGGTCCTTCCCAGGGAGTGGATAGCTTGTGCATTCCCTCCTTGCTTGTTTTCCATCGAAGTACCAGATCGCCGACCCCGAAGGAACGGTCCTTGACGTTCCTGTTGTAGTATCGCCTGACTGCCGCGAGATATTTTGTTGTTCGGAGACAAGAATCTAAACGCTTTTCCTCCATGCAATTGATTTCGAGTTCTCTGGCGTTGTCGGCGGTCGCCTGGTCGAAGTGTTCGATACTAGGAGATCCGAAGTGTATGTCAGACGGCAGGACCGCCTCTGAACCGTACACCATGAAGTAGGGAGACACCCCTGTGTTTCGACTGGTTTGAGTTCGGAGGCCCTAGACCACTGCCGGCAATTCATTCATCCATCGACCGGGTGCTCTGTCGTTTTCGGTGTACAACCTTTTCTTTAGGGCGTCAACGATCATTCCGTTAGCACGTTCAACTTGACCGTTGGCACGTGGATGTGCCACTGACACGTATTTTATGACTATGCCTCTGTCATCGCAGAAGTCCCAAAAAGTGGTGCCAGTAAACTGAGTGCCCAGGTCGGTGATTATGCTGTTCGGGATGCCGAATCTGTGTATGATTTGATTGAGGAACTCCACAGCCTTCTCGGAGGTTGCCTTGACCGGAGGCATGCATTCAATCCACTTGGAGAACTTGTCGATTAACACGAAAACAAACTTGAAATTGCCCGGGGCTGGTTTAAATGGCCCGATCATGTCAAGCCCCCAGCAAGCAAAGGGCCAAGACGACGGGATGGTTTGAATTTCGTGGGCAGGTACGTGGGTCCTCTTAGCGAAAAACTGACATCCTTCGCAATGTCGAACTAGTTTTTCTGCGTCGCCGACCGCGGTTGGCCAATAAAAACCTGCTCGGAAAGCCTTTCCGACCAGTGTTCTGGATGCGGCGTGATTGCCGCAGGATCCAGCATGTATGTCTTCTAAGAGCTTGATACCATCATCTTGGGGTATGCACTTGAGCAGTACTTCGGAGCTTGCGTTTTTCCGCATGAGTTTGCCGTCGACCAGGATGTAGTTCTTTGATCGTCGAATGAGGCGCTCGTTTTCTGTTTTGTCCTGAAGGCCTGTCCCGTCCGTTATGTATTTGATGAACGGGGTACGCCAGTCACGCCCACCGGTTGTCGGAGTGGCGTCGTCTATGAGCATTGCCTCGGTGGGTTGCTTGTCGACCAGGGAGGAGCCTACGCTCGGCTCGTGGATGTCCTGGACGAAAATACCCCACGGGATCTGGGCCCGAGATGAGCCTAACTTCGACAACGCATCTGCTCCTTGGTTCTTATCCCGGACCACGTGGATGTACTCTATGCCATAGAAGTTGGTTTCCCATTTGCGAATTTCTTTGCAGTAGAGATCCATCTTCTCGTGGGTTGCGTCCCACTCCTTGTTGAGCTGGTTGATGACCAAAGCGGAGTCGCCATAAACGTAGAGGCGCTTGACTCCCAGCTCAACGGCTAGTCTTATGCCATGCAAGCATGCTTCGTATTTGGCGACGTTGTTTGACGCCGGAAAAAGGATCCGAAGGACATAGCGCAGTTTGTCCTTGTTGGGTGATACGAACAGTATTCCAGCGCCGGCACTGTTGATGTTCAAGGACCCGTCAAAGAACATTGACCAGTGGTCTGAGACATCGGGAACGGAAGGCTCGTTGAGATCCGTCCATTCAGCAATGAAATCGACCAGGGCCTGAGACTTGACAGTGGTGCGACTCTGGAACTCCAGGGAAAATGGACATAATTCCATTGCCCATTTCACGATTCTGCCATTGGCGTCTTTATTGCGCAGGATGTCCCCGAGAGGGAAACTGGTTGTCACCAGGACTCGATGGCCGTCGAAGTAGTGCTTCAGCTTTCTTGACGTTATTTGAATGGCGTATATGAGCTTCTGTATTTGTGGATACCTGGCCTTGGACTCATTTAAGACTTCACTTATGAAGTAAACTGGTCTCTGGACCTTGTAGGCGTGACCTGGTTCACCTCGCTCGACCACTATTGCCGTGGAAACAACCCTGTCGGTTGCAGCAATGTAAAGGAGTAGGTCTTCATTGGGCTGAGGCGCTGTAAGGACAGGTGGTGAAGTGAGGAAGGTCTTAAGCTGGTTGAATACGGTGTCGGCTTCTTCTGTCCAAGAAAATTTTTCCGACGCTTTTAATAGTTTGAAGAAAGGGAGGCCTTTTTCTCCTAGCCTTGAGATGAAGCGACTGAGGGCGGCCATACATCCGGTTAGCTTTTCGATATCCTTTACGTTCTTCGGTGGTCGCATGTCGAGTACCGCCATTACTTTTGAAGGGTTTGGTCGTATGCCGTCGCGACTGACAACGTTGCCGAGCAGTAGACCGGAAGGAACGCCGAAAATGCATTTCTTGGGGTTGA
This sequence comes from Sorghum bicolor, assembly GCF_000003195.3. Lineage (NCBI taxonomy): Eukaryota > Viridiplantae > Streptophyta > Magnoliopsida > Poales > Poaceae > Sorghum > Sorghum bicolor. The sequence continues at coordinate 43,610,843 of NC_012871.2, forward strand.
GCTTCCACTTGTACCTATTGAGTGCCTTGAAAGTTCGGTCTAAGTTGTCGATTAGGGTGCTCGCGTCCCTTGTTTTTACGACCACGTCGTCCACATAGGCCTCGACGAGGTCATCACGAATCTCGTCGTGGAGGCATTGCTGGATGGCCCTTTGATAAGTGGCTCCGGCGTTTTTGAGTCCAAAAGACATGGTCGTATAGCAGTATGCGCCGAAAGGTGTAATAAAAGATGTTTTGATCTGATCTTCTTCTTTTAGCAAAATCTGGTGATAACCAGAGTAGCAGTCTAGAAAGGAGAGGAGTTCGCATCCGGCCGTTGAGTCGACCACCTTGTCGATGCGAGGGAGACCAAAAGGATCTTTAGGACAGTGTTTATTGAGATCAGTGTAATCAACGCACATTCTCCATTCATTATTCTTTTTGCGTACAAGAACCGGATGTGCGAGCCAATCGGGGTGATACACTTCTTTTATGAATCCGGCTGCTAGAAGACGTGTGATTTCTGTCCTAATAGCCTCCTTTTTGTCACGAGCGAACCGTCGCAGCTTTTGCTTGATTGGTCTTGCGGTCTTCGAGACATTTAAGGAGTGCTCGATCAGGTTTCGTGGGACACCGGGCATGTCTGCGGGTTTCCATGCGAAAACGCTTACGTTGTCCCTTAGAAACCTGACGAGCGCGTCTTCCTATTTTGGATCCAGGTTGGCCCCGATGAGGGCCGTCTTCTCGGGGCTGCCGTCGACCAGTTGTACTTCTTTGTGCTCCTTGGATTTTGAGTTCTTTCTGGCGGTCTCCTGCTCAGGTAATCGGAGCTGGTCGGGAAGCAGCTGCGCGGCTTTAGTTGCTGTTTCTGCCATGCGGATTGAGAGGTCGATTGCTTCGGTGATCTTGAAGCTCTCCTCTTCGCAGGTATACGCAGTGTAAACATTGCCTCTGACGGTTAGGACACCCTTCTCCGTAGGCATCTTAAGGACCAGGTATGAGTAGTGCGGGACTGCCATGAACTTTGTCAGCGATGGTCGGCCCAGTATAGCGTGATAGGTCCCGTCGAAATCGGCGACCACGAAGTTGATGAACTCCGTCCGGAAGTGGTCGGGTGTGCCGAATTGGACAGGCAATGTTATCTGTCCGAGAGGCACTGAACTTTGACCCGGCAAAACCCCCCAGAATTGGGCGTCGTAAAGTTTTAGTTGTGCAGGAGATATCTTGAGGGCGGGCAGGCTGTTGCGAAAGAGGATGTCAATGGAGCTTCCCCCGTCCACGAGCACGCGCTCGAATCTGATGCTGTTGATGCAAGGGTCTAGAATCAGGGGGAAACGACCCGGCTCTGGGATAGCGGCCCACTGGTCCTTCCTGCTGAACGAGATCTCCCTGTGGGACCACGGGGGGAATTTTGGGTCTGCGATCAGCCCGTCCGTGCTGTCTATGTTGAGGCAGGCTCTCTTTAACAGCTTTCTTTCTCGCTTGGATTCAATGGAGACCTTGCCCCCGAAAATGGAGTGGACCACGTCGGTGGGGCTGACGTACTGGTGTCGGGGTTCCCTATCTTGGTCCTCGTCCTCATCTTCGTGGTCGTGCCCGTCTCGCTTGTTGTTTTTCTTGGCGGAGTCGTCTTGGGCGGCCCGCCGTGTATAGATGCTTTTGAGGACGCGGCACTCTTCCATGGTATGATTAGACTTTGGGTGCAGTTGGCGTGGTCCCTTCAACGTTTTGTTGTAGTCTTCTTGGTAGTCCCGTCGTCCGTTGGGACGCTTGACCGTGTTTACTTCGTGGTCGTAGTCGCGAGGGCGCTTTCCTCTGAAATCGTCGCGGTTGTCGTGCCGCCGATCCCAACCCTCTCGGTGATCGCGGTTGTCGGAGCGGCGGTGGTTTCTGCTGTCGTAGCGACCACGACCGTCATCTCGCCGGGGAGGCTGGTCGGGACCTCTCGCATCGTCTCGGATTAGTTTTTCTGCGTCGTCGGCATCGGCGTAATTTTTGGCCGTGGCGAGGAGCTCTGCTACCGTTGTTGGATGTTTATGCAACAGCTTGTTCCTCAGCGCTTCGTGGAAACGCAGGCCCTTGATGAAGGCTGAGATGGCCTCGTCGTGGGAAATCTTCGGGATTTTGAGGCGCATATCCGAGAATCGTCGGATGTAATCACGCAGAGGTTCGTTCTTCCTGTCCCTTATCCTTTCAAGGTCATACTTGTTTCCAGGCTGCTCGCATGTGGCGATGAAGTTGTCAATGAAAGCCTGGCGTAGCTCTTCCCAAGAGTCGAAGGAGTCCTCGGGCAAGCCAAGAAGCCACTGATGACCAGCCTGGTCGAGGACTACGGGGAAGTAGTTAGCCATGACGTGCTCATCCCCTGCCGCTGATCGGACGGCGATTTCATAGAGGGTGATCCAGTTCTCTGGATTTTGCTTGCCGTCGTATTTTTTAAGTTTTTCGAGCTTGAAATTGCGGGGCCACACGACCTGGCGGAGGTGTGAGGAGAACTGTCTTAGGCCCGGAGGACCGTGCGTTGCATCGTACTCGATGCGGCGCAGGTTTTCGTGGACTGCTCTCTCTGTGGCGCGCCTGTTGATGCAGTCCCGGGCATCATTGGGAGGGATGTTGTGGCGGTTCTGCTTGCGGCGACCGTCGGCGTCCCGACCACCATCGTCGCGCCGTGAGTCCTTTCGATGGTTGTCGGGAGAGCGGCTGCAGTGACGCCAGCTGGGAGATGGTGAGGCCCGGCTACGATTAGTCTGGTCGGAGGCGGCTTCCATACAAGAGACGTCCTGGACTCTCTTGAGCAGAGTGGCTGTCTGTCCCATTGCAGCGATCAGGTGTGCTCGGATGCTGGTCCGGACTCCCTAGCACTCGGGGGTATCAGGAAGCCGATCTAGGTTAGCCATGGCGACAGCCACGTTGGCGCTTGGCGTTTTGTAGACTGGCTGGTCCCCGACCATGTCAAAGGTATCGTTAAGATTATTTGGTGGCATTTGTTGTTGCTCGTCTGCGCGTCGTCAGGCGCGATCAGCGTTGCGCTGTTCGCGGAGTTGCCTCTGGTCATCTGTTTCTCCATCAACGACTGGTTCGTCGGCGCTGACATTGAACACAATATCTCCTCGCCGGGGGGGGGGAAATATCGAGAATCGGGGGAAACCCGGAGGGTGTGAAGGAAAATCCAGGTCGTAGTCCTCGTCTTCGGTGTTTATAACCTCTGTGGGGATGGAACCGGTGCTTGAGTTGGTGCTAGAAACCTGGCCGTCCCGTAGTTCTCGGATCGTCACCATGTTGACGTAGTGACGATCGTTCCTTGTCGGCGACCAACCCGCCTTGCTGAAAACGGATTGGGTGTGCTGTGAGTAAACAGAGGCCGAGTTGTTCAGGCCGCAAGGATAATCTTCCTTCTTGAGCTCGACGGATCGTCCTGAGGGTGTTGAGGTTATCGTCAGAGATGTTCCCAGCCGTTCGTGTGTGGCGACACGAGTTGGCCGGCGGGGTTTGAAAAAATCCGCTGGAGCAGCTTGGTCGGGCCGACGCAGAACTCCATCTACTAGTTGGGAAACTTCGAGTAGCTTGGAGTCAACGCGATCAAGCGCTTGGAGAAGGTCCGAGCTGTCGATCTTCTTTCCCTTGTAGAGCGGGAACGGTGGTCGGGCGCTCGGTGCCGCCACGTGTGTGGTCGGAGACGGCGTGATCTCAGATTGGATCTGGGTCTCTTTCGAAACCGTGGTCGTGAGGCCGCCGCTGCACGTCGTCCACATGATCTGGCCAACGGTGAACGTGAGGCCTTCAGGCACGGTCGCGGAAGCTGGGATCGTGACCATCTTGTTTGCCGGAAAAGTTGCACGCACACCCCCTACCTGGCGCGGCACTGTCGACGAAAGCTGGTCGGCAGTCTACCTTGGGGTATACCCACGGTAGTAGTTTATCGGTAGACGGTGCGCAAACTATGAACTCGATGGTGACGCAAGACTCGGACAAGCTTTTTATCCAGGTTCGGCCGCCGAGTTGGCGTAATACCTACGTCCTGCGTCTGGTTGTATTGATTTGTGTTGAGAGAATCGTATGTCCTAGGGGGGTCCCTTGCCTCTCCTTATATAGTCTGAAGGGCAGGGTTACAGATCTGGAAACTAATCCTAGTCGGTTACAATTGTCATAGATAGTTCGATATCAATTCCTATTCTAACCGACTAGAATCCTGCTTGATCTCCACATCTTGCTTCCTTGCGCGAAACTCCAGGCTGTCGGATCAAGCCTTGAACTCGTCTCGTAATGGGCCAAGCCTCCTGGCCCAAGTCTAGCCGTAAGGGTATAGGGGTCTATCCCCCCACAATGCATGAGATTGAAACCATCTTCAAACAACGGTTGAACCACTTGATAGTGCGGTTTACGACTCAAAGCGTCTGCTACTACATTAGCTTTGCCTGGATGATAGTGAACATCCAGATCATAGTCCTTGATTAACTCTAACCACCGTCGTTGCCTCATATTCAGCTCAGACTGAGTGAAGATGTACTTCAAACTCTTATGATCGGTATAAATATGGCACTTATTCCCCAGCAGATAGTGTCTCCAAATCTTCAAAGCGTGCACTACTGCTGCTAACTCGAGGTCGTGAGTTGGGTAGTTGACTTCGTGCTTTCTCAACTGTCGTGAAGCATAAGCTATCACTCTGCCATCTTGCATCAACACACACCCCAAGCCACTTTTCGACACGTCGCAAAACACATCAAAAGGCTTCTCAATATTGGGTTGCGCCAGAACGGGAGCGGTGGTTAGCAACTTTCGCAAGGTGTGGAAGGCTAGCTCACACCTCTCCGTCCAGACAAACTTATGATCCTTTTGTAACAAACTAGTCATCGGCTTAGCAATCTTGGAGAAGTCGGGTATGAAACGACGATAATACCCGGCCAGACCAAGAAAACTTCTAACTTCCGAGAAAGAAGTTGGTGCCTTCCATTCCATGACTTCCTGCACCTTTGACGGATCCACAACAATCCCTTCTTCAGACAGAATGTGCCCTAGGAAAGGAACTTTCTTTAACCAGAACTCACACTTGCTGAACTTGGCATATAACTGATGCTCTCGTAATCGTGTTAGCACGATTCTCAGATGCTCAGCGTGATCTTGCTCATTTTCTGAATAAACCAGAATATCATCGATAAACACTACAACAAACTTATCCAATTCTAGCATAAAGACTGAATTCATCAGATACATGAAGTATGCAGGAGCATTCGTCAACCCAAAGGACATGACCAAATACTCATACAACCCATATCTGTTAGAAAAAGCAGTCTTCAGGATATCTTGCAGGCGAATCTTGATTTGGTGATACCCAGACCTCAAATCTATCTTAGAAAACACTTTTGCCTTGGATAACTGATCAAACAAGATATCAATCCTTGGCAAAGGATACTTATTTTTGATTGTCACTGCATTGAGCGGATGATAGTCCACGCACATGCGCAATGACTGATCCTTCTTTTTACAAACAACGCCGGACAACCCCATTCTGACGAACTTGGCCGAATAAACCCTTTATCTAGTAAGTCTTTTAACTGATTTTTCAACTCAGCGAGTTCGTTCGGTGGCATCCGGTACGGCCTTCTAGATATTGGTGCTGTACCTGGTATCAATTCGACTGCAAACTCTACCTCCCTGTCTCGGGGAAGTCCTGGTAATTCTTCGGGAAAAACATCAGGGAACTCACAGACTACTGGAATCTGTGGTAATGGAACCACGTGCATAGCACAAGAGATGCTAGCAAAGTCAAGACGACGGGGTAGAGGTACTTGAAAAGAGCTACTGCCCTGGGGTTCTCTGAAAGATAACATCCTTTTCCCAGTATCTATGATAGCATCCCATTCTCTCATCTAGTTCATGCCCATGATAAAATCCAAAACTATACCAGGCATGACCACTAAATTGACTCGAAATACTCGGCCACTTATATCCAGGGTTGCCCCTCGAACCACTCTATTGGTCAACACATCTGCCCCTGTTGAGCTGATGCGGTAGCCATAACCCAGATCTGTAACTGGTTGATTATGCTTTTGTGCAAATGCTTGGCTCATGAATGAATGCGATGATCCAGAATCAAACAAAACAACTGCAAGATGTTGGACAGGAAACATACCAGCCGTTACCGGTTCTCCTTCCGGAATCTCCTCTATCGAGGTATGGTGTACACGAGCCGGATAGGTTGGCTGTTGCCTCTTGGGGTAGGGACATTCCTTGGCAAAATGCCCCATCTTGTGGTAGTTGTAGCATGGACCCTTGGGCGCATTGTTGGCGGCAGGTGCCGCAGCTTGAATTGCCTTTAGCTTGGCAGGAGCTATCGCCACCTTGTACGGCTTCTGCTGCGTTGGATGTCCGGTGTTCCTTTTCTGCGGCGGTCGGAACCTAGCACCCGGGGCAGGAGGACGATACTGCTGTCGCCCTGCCACTGGTGCCCTGAACTAGGATGACCCGGCCTCAAAGGCCCTCTTACGAGACTTGGATGCACTATAGTTGTTGTTATTGTTCTCCTGGGTCAGACAGTCACTGATGTAAGCATTGAAGGTAGCCCGGGTCCCTGTACCCATGGTTTTCAGCATCTTTGGACTCAAGCCTCTCTGGAAACTAGCAATCTTTTTGGCCTCCGTGTTCACAAACTCGGGGGCATAGCGGGCGAGATTGTTGAAAGCGTGCAGATATTCTTTCACAGACTTCGTCCCCTGGGACAGCCTCATGAACTCCCCAACCTTCATTTCCACCACACCCGGAGGAATATAATTTCCCCGAAACGCGGTGGTGAAGCGGTTCCAGGTGATTGGGGTCCCTTCTGGGTAGGTAGTACGGTGATGGGACCACCAAATTCCAGCGGGTCCTTGCAATTGGTGTGTTGCATACTCAGCCTTGAGTTCTTCTGTCACCCGAAGAAGACAGAACTTTTGCTCCATAGTGTTGATCCACTCATCTGCCTCGAGCGGTTCCAAAGCCTCCTTGAAGACTGGTGGATTGGTATCCATGAAGTCCTTGAACGAGCTGTACTGGATGACTTCACGGCCGCCCTGGTTATCCCCACGTCGGGTGTTGTCAGCTATGTTACGCAGAGCTTCTTCCATGTTGCGCTGCATCTGTTCCATGTTGCGTTGGCTCCCAAGAAACTGTGCCAAAAACACGTCTGCAGTGTACGAAGGAGGCGGTGGTGGTGGCGGTGTTGGTGCTCTATCCTCATTCCATTGAGCTCCACCTCCAGACGTACCTGCTCCAAGACCCGTGTTGTTGTTACCCCCGCCACGTGTCTGCACCATTTGCATACGTCAATGATAAGCAATCGTTAGGAGTTTCCATCAACGGTAGACATGTGTAGAATTATGCCGTACTGAATTTACTGAGGGAATAAATTCGCGCAATAAACAGAGGCACAACAATCCATCATCTACGCACAACATCACTAACGAATTACTCAACAGTCAAGCAACAATGTTTGCATACATCCAAACTCGCCAGCATACATACACTGGACTTTCAACATTATCTCATAAAGTTTTACATAGCCCAGATCCAAAAGTACAAGACATGCCATGCAGCAACAACAACATAAGAAGAAGGACTAGCTCTAAGCCCTAGCATCTACTCGCTGTGGTCACTGTCCATGCCGGAGCCCTCCTCGTCCTCATCTCCACTAGCAGCTGTTCCTATCTTGGGGTCCTCATCCATCTCGTCCTCAGAGTCTAGCTCAGCTGCTCCAGGCAGGTGGTGAGGGTGGAGCTGGTTATGCAGCTGCTGGATCTCCTCATGCAAGTTCTCGTTGTACTCCTCAGCATTAGCTAGCTGCTGCTCAAGCTCTAGCTGTCGGGCCCTCAAAGTGTCCTCCTCGTGCCAGGCTTCATTCCTCTGACCAACCACATGGACTAGCATGCACTCGCAGTTCCTGTGAGCAGTAGTCACCCTGTCTCTCTGCTCTCGCACTGCAAGCAGGTCCTGGCTCAGCTCACTGTTCTTCTGGACTGCCTGGTCTCTCTCTCGGGTCACGCGGGCCAACTCGGCCTGCAGCATCTCAACCTCAGAGTCGAACTCATGCTGCAGCTGGCGCTTCTCATCCTGGACTGTGAGAAGAGACCCGGACAAGCGACCCAAACAACGATCCAGGCCTCCATATCTCTTCATCAAGGCATACATAGCACTCATAGCTGCGCTGTCACTGTGCTGGTCCTCATCCGCACTCCTCTCTAGAGCGTTCACCTCGAACTGATCCCACACCGAGGTGTAGGGGTCACCCCGAGGAAACACCCCAGCAAAGGCGTGGGCCATCTCCTGTGGAAAACGAACCATGAGGTCCCTCAGAACTGCGAAAGCTGCCCTGCTGGCACCGTGGAAAGGCGTGGTACCTCGGGACTCGTACACCCAGCCGCCCCAAGCAGGGTCACCTCCACTGGTAGGGACAACTGCCTCGATCCCCACCAGTGTCTCGTCACCAAGAGGCTCCTTATCCCAAAAGTAGCGAGGCTCCCTTCCTTCAGGATACCCCATCGAACTGAGCACCCTCCAAAGCAAAGTGGGCATCCCAAACTCCCCCAGGAACTTGCTCTTATGACGCGAGCTCCTAGCTGCCAACGGATGGCGAGGGGCCCGCCCACCAGTGGACTTGCGAGCGGTGAGCCTAGTGCGTGCCATCTGCTGCAAATGGAATACCTTGGGTAAGATTAAGGATTACCTTTAATTATTTTATTTAGAATTGGGACAGATTAAATTAAGGGGGAAAGTAAGCAATGATATGAAATGATAATGATGCATGCACGAACTTACGATCTCACAAACTTAGAAACAAAGATTAACACTAGGCGGTATATGCGGTGGCACACAGCGTTCTCTCATAACGTAACTAGCGTTCTAAGCGAGAACGTGGTTAGTGTACCTGCAGAAAACTCATTTTAGCCCAACCACAGTATGCTTATGCAGAACAAGAATTTAAAACTATATACCCCACATACACAGACACTCGTCCGTGCATATGATGTGTTACTACCCACATCATCGCCCTAATGATGGCATCGTCTCTCAGGACGGAATTCCCAACATGCGGTACTGTTCCCAAACACACCAAAACATGTGTGCATGACACAGCACCTAACAACACTCCCCTAGACCGGCAGTGTATCCGATCATGCTCTCACAGCTCCCACTTACCGTGGCGTAGAGGAAAAATTGAGCCATACATTACCACTCAAATGAATGGCACTCATACTATTGCACGCCGTATGAGCGACAGAATAGAAATATGATGCATTAACCCCCAAGTCAGTACTTAACTAGCCACCTTAGAGTCCTTAACTGGGCATAAAGGATATGACCATGGCACACTAGATAGTTTTCCAAAACTTAGTTTAACACCTTGATCATTATTAATTAATAAAATCTTTTATTAAACCGGTTTAGATTTAGTTTAGAACGTACTTATGAACAATAACTCGCTAAACCTTGCTCCGATACCAGCTGTAACAGAATCGACCAAATTATAAGAGATTAAGCCTAATAGTGATCATTTGCATAGTCAAACCATCGAGCTTAAGCCCATATAATCTTGGTAGTCCGTGAAATCTCGAAGGATTTCAAACCACATATCGTACATACAGCCAAGATCGTAATAAGTTTAGCGGTCGCCATCCACAAATACATCCAGATTACAACATTCATAAAATACATCGGAGTTCTTAAAATTATTACAAACCAAGTTCTCAAGTAGCGGAAGCTTCATAGTTCGAAATAACACACACATACTTAGTCTGATACAGTGCCATAATTTTGGTCATTCCCACAAAAGCAAAAGAAAAGACAGAGTGACCATTGCCCTTGGTTTAATCATCACCCATGGCTGGGTACAGACAGAGGATGTAATAAGCATAGTACATTTGACCATCTGCAAAATAACATGGGAGTAGAACCCTGAGTACGAGAATGTACTCAGCTAGACTTACCCGACATAAATTAAAATAAAGACTCTTCAAGGATCATGAAGGCTATATAGTGGGGTAGCTGACAACCTTTTTGCAAAACTGCAAGATTCCATTAACCTAACATACATAGATCTTTCTTCTTTTAATTTGCTCAAGTTGAAGTATCATTACCTATTATCTAGGTTTGCACCTGCACTATTACAATCAAGTGTAGTAATATGATGGTACCACATCATAGCATTCATGAAACCATTTATCTTTATAACCCAAGTGTTCCATAGTCCTTACTACAAGGATGAAGCTCATGTCAAGTGCTCACTATCCAGGAGCGATGGCGATTCGAATCGATTTCTAACCAGCTGGCGAGGTATTCCCCACACAAACCACACTCACTGATCAAGTGAGCTACAGATCACCGTATTACACTATCCATGACCAAATCGCGGGTTCGGCAGGCACCGCCAGTACCCGAGGACCGTTCCGGCGACCGTGGCATCCAAGGTATACCAAGGTTGCGCGCCGCGCCCTCGTCGTTCTCCTCAACCATTACCAATACAGCGCATGGCGGCTCGATTCCCGGCCCGGATAGTGTTCAGGCTTCGCGGTCGGAACGACTTATCTTTCCAGCTAAGTGTGGGGCATGCGTTCAACTTGACAAGAGGGCCGTCAACGATCGGTCCTTAATCGACACAGGCAGGGGCACTATGGTCAACCCACCATAAGACCCTGCCCGGTCTCCAATTCCATCCCACACTTGGTTATTCTTTTCCCAAAGCAATCACTGCTTAATCAAGCAGGTATCCACCTATATCTCGCAAGTGACACGAAATCACCCGACTTCTACCGGACTAAGCAAGCTAAGCATGAACTCCATACCTATCTACATAGGACAAGGTAGATAAACGAGGGGTGATATCAAGGAGTACCAATGCATCAACGGTATCAACCAACTCCTATCACTTAAATGCAATATAATAGAACAAGCATAATATATCATGTAAGTTAGCGAGAATAGGGAGACTTAGAATGCTCCGGGGCTTGCCTTTCTCAAACGTGCTGGGCCGGTGATCCAGACACTCCTGTAGCTCTTCTCCGGGTTCCGGTGCTTCCGGAGGTTCCTGCTCCTGAATCTCCTCTGGCTCCTCGGGTCCCACCTCGTTCTCCTGCGAGCCTGTGTGATGCATGTATGCTCATGAGTGGAGTGCGGGATGTCCGAGTGGATGCTTGTATGGGAAGGTACCAAATGATCATGATCATGACATGCTCTTTACAAGGTAGTCAACATCATCCAAGAATAGGCAATTGAATTTAACCATCTATTGCATTCTCTTCTACAAATTGTTTTCAAGTATAACCAGCAACCCACAAGCTGCTTCAAAGATACACCAAACCCCTTCTTATTCCATTTAACTCACAAATAACAATTATAATTTAATTATTCATTTCTAGGCCCATCAAGATTAGCATGCATTTCTATTTACCAATAAATTCCCCAAAAAATTACAGAAGTCTACCAGTCAAGCATAAAGTCTACTATAAATTTTTCATAATTTTTGGATACTTATTTTGAGCTACAAAAATCACAAGATTAATTAATAAGTTCAATTACAATTACTCTACTGTGATATAAGTGTCAAACAGCAGATTTAATATTTTTATAATTTGACTAATATCATAGGAAACACCCACAAAAATTACCAGATTAATTGCATGATCCAAATAATTATTAAAAATCATAAACCACTGCCATGCAAGCATTTAAATCACTATAAATTCATTTATACACCAAATAATGTGTAGCAACATTTTACCAGTGAGTTAACATACATCCAGAGCCAACAAAACAAGTTTCACATTTTTCTGAGTCTTACTTTAATTTCTATGCATTTTCTAAGTTTAGCAAAAGCATGGATTAACTATTCTTGTCCAGAAAAAGGGTTCAAACATGACATGCAATTACATCAAACTGTAGATCTGAAAATAGAGAGCACACCAAAATTTATTTCATCAAATTTTGAGCTGCAGAATTCAAGATATGGATTTTACAAGTTTTAAATCGATTTCTGGAAAACATTTTCTGAAAATCAATTCGAAATCGGGATCAAAAACACTAGAGACACCCAGATCTACACCCAACGCGGTCCCCCTCGACTGACAGTGGGCCTCTGACCCCACTGGTCAGTGAGACCGAGAGGGAGGGTACCTCCGACGAGCAGATCTCGCCGGCGGTGAGGTTCCCGACCACGGGGTGAGCACCATTGTGCTCCCCGCAGCGAGGCGCACACAGCGGTACCCTCGGATTGGCCGGAGGACGGCCGGAGCACCTCCGACGAGCATGCATGGCAGCACGGCGGCGCTGCTCGCTGTGGCCAGGCCGCTCCGGTGCGGTAGAGCGCGCACAAACCACCCTACGAGCTTCCTTACCTCACGACTGACCTAGCGCACCAAAGAACGAGCGAAAAGAGGCCGGGAACAGCAAGATCCGTCGCGGCGGAGCACTCCGGCAAGCTCGGAGCAACTCTGGCGAGCGATTCACGGCGCACGGTTGCTTCTCACCTCGGTAGAGCGCACGCAGGGGCTTACCGTGGCGACGGCGAGTGCGCTGGTGTTCTCGGCGGTGAGCTTGGAGCTCTGGTGCGGTCGGCGGCGAGCGGCGGGGCTTTCTCCGGCATTGGCGCGTGGCAGAACCGCTGCTGCTGTGCTGCGTGAGCAGAGGGAGAAGGGAGAGGCGTGGGCGACAGAATGGATGGGGGGGGGGTTCTGGGGCCGCGGGTCGGCGTGCCGACCTGGGGGTGAAGGTGGCCGGCCGCGGCGCGCCCATCGCCGGCGTACGGCCGCCACGTGGCCGTCGCTGGCTGGGACAAGGCGGGCGTCCGCGTGCGGGAGAGAGGGGGAGGGCAGGCCGGGCCGCTAGCTAGGCCGAAAGGGAGGCGGGGTTGGCCCAGCAGCGCCTGCCCCTTTTCCATTGTTTTTTGAATTTCTTTTCTCAAACTCTTTTTTAAAATCATTTGGACCACTTTAAAATCATTTTCACCTTTTTCTCCCAAAAGCAAAGTTGTTCCAAAACAAAAACCCTACAACTTTGTTTTAATAAGCAAGACCAAATTCCAAATAGAATTTGAATTACAGATTAAAACTAATTCTAGGATTTCAAATAAATTCATTTTGGGGATTTTTGTATAAATTCCATTTCTCAAGTTCTATGGCTCCAAAAATTGCACAAAAATATTCTTAAATCTTCTTCCACATAAATCAACCTATCTTGAATATTCCACAATTTTAGAAGCAAGCATCATATTTTTAGCATATTTGAAGCACATGGAATAAAACACATAAAATCACATTTTGGGATGAATGACATGCTCATGATGCTATGCTTGATGAGAATGCTTATGAATGTTTTGGTAAGGCTAAGTGCATGCTTAACACCTAGGGTGTTACAGATACCATCAATTTTTATTATTACTTTAAACCTAAAGGAGAACACGAATACACACTAGTATAGGGTTTAAACTAATAATTTCCATGAGTTTTGTATATTTTGTATTTTCTAGGGTGAATTTCAGGAAAGCTGCAAAAGAGGCACTCTAATGCAAATCAAGCACGAAAATGTATCCACCACGGAAAACAGTGTGAGAAGGTTCAGGACTACTCTGGAAGACACCTAACGTGAGGGGAGGACCAGCCGCCGCCACGTGGGGCCGGCCGGCCCCACCCTAGCGCCGGCCGACGCCCCCCTCTAGGGTTTGGTGCCCCCCTTTCGGAAGCTTCCTCCACTGCCTTTGTGGAGTCATCTCAGCCTTTGGTTAAGTCAGTTTGATCCGACGGCGCACGCCACTCCCACCAGACTATAAATACATGGGTAGACCCCCCTAGAAGAGACGTACCTCATTATTCATCAAGGCCTCAAGCCATCAAGCATCAAGTGCCTTCAAGTTCATCAGGAGCCTTCTAGTTCATAGTTCTAGTTAGTTAGATTAGAAGTAGAGGAGATCTAGTTCTCCATCAGGATCTAGAGCCCCTGGCATGTGGTCTGGAGCGCAAGAGTTCGGTAATAGTTCTAGTTCTACTTTATAGTATTTCATTGTATAATAGGGATACTTTATTCTTAATAGATTCATATGTTCTTAATTGCATTAGTCATTGTCTACTTTGATAATATGTCTAGGATAGTTGGTTTGATCTCACTGAATTCATGTAATTGCTCGTATAGCGTTTACCTAATCGATCATTGGGTAGATGATAGACAGTATGTAGACATGGTGTCTAGATATCTTGTTTGTCTGTGAGTGCCCCCTAACGTGCCGGGTCGTGTGGTAGTCCGCGTAGGTGACAGCTGCGTTGGTTCCTCTATAGTCCAACCTCCGTATGTAGGGCTAACATGGGCGCGGTCGTGAAGGAGGTGACGGTTGCGTCTTAAAACCCTCACTAGTTGATGCCTCTTTACATGTAATTATGATATAGGGTTGACTTAATGATGATTTCTAGATGTAATTGCACTAATTAGAGTTATACATTAGCGTAGTTATAGCATTACCTTAGATCCAACTCCCTAGTTTATCCATTGGTCAACTATGATTATGACTTGTAGATGCTTTGATGATTATCTTTATTTAGGATACTTGATGATTATGCTATCACTATTATTTATCTATCATTATTATCTTGTGATCTCTGCCTGTTATGAGTAGATTATAGGACTTAGGTAATATCATTTATTTATTCTTATCAATATAAAAATATAGTTTAACCCTTAGCCTTCCTAGTGGTATAAATATAAATCGACAACCTGGATACTTCCTTAGGTAAAATGCTACAACGGTATAATTATCTGTCCGCTTGCAGAACCATTTAGTTTACAATTATATTCATATCTTTTATTTCTGCCTAGTAACGGTAGTACATATAAATCTATAAATTCCTAGCAATATAATTAGGGATGACAACCTACTTCATGTTTAGGAATATTAATAATTAAGGAAGTGGCTAGTTGCTAATTGATAAGTTAATTGTATACCATGCATTTCTGGTGTTGTTACTAGGAGTAGGGTTTATCTCCATTTTTAGTAATGATGGTAGTAAATGTCAACATGGATGTAAGTGGTTGCGTACTTCTGAGGACAGAAGTAGCTAAGATCAATGGATGGAGAGCACATAACATTGACTTTAACTGCATGACTTGTTCCTTAGGGTCTACACAACTTAACTACCCTCAATGCTTATAGGTTGAAATATAAGTGGAGGTTTTCCTAATCTAGCAAGCATGAGTATTTGGTTGTGGTAGGAATTTAAACTCTCATCATAAAGGAACTCATCATGTAGCAATTAAATTTTTCAAAATAAATTCTCTAGAACTCTAGCATCTCTAGGAGCAAGTTTGATAGCAGCTCAAGACCTTCCCATATCATATCCGTCAACTACCTAGACTTAGATCAAGCATTTGCTACCCACAAGTTTTAGGTTCAGAGCAAAATCTTAAGTCTAAACAGTTGTGTCTAAAACTTAGGAGAGTACAAGGTTGAAAACTAGATACTTGCAAGGAATTGCGGCAGAGCAACTATTCATCATCTCCATATAAGAGTTTATTCTAGAGGTTTACTTTAATAGAAACCTTAAGATCTCTCCATAGCTAGCAAAATTATTTATGAAAGATAAAATGTTTATTAGGTTTCTAAAGTTATTCATCTTTTTATTCTATCATAACGCCCTAGGAATAGATAGATAAGTAAGTAAGAGATACTTAGCTCGATATACGAGGGTTGCTCTCCCCCAAGCTAGATGTTGACATAGTCTGCTGAGGTTGCTGACAGACAGTGAAGGCGTACTAATCCTCCTGGAGCGTCATAGGTGCTTGCTGTCAGAAACAGCTCTTGCCTGATGTGGATAGTACACTGGCAGGGGACAAGACATCCTTCTGCCTGTTAATTCTTCTTGATCCTTTGAAGCCTCTTGCCACGGCGTTCGGTGATTTTAAGTCCTCTGAATAGGACTTTCTTGTTCGCTCACTGATTGAGAGGTGCATCGGATGGCGCCACAGGTGCTATGTCCTGTGTAGGATTTAATTCTGAATTTACCTTAGGTTTCCATACCTGCCCTGTAGGTGATGGCGACTTGGTGGAGAGAATATCTAGGATCACTATCTCTTCTCCTACTGGTACTTCCTCCTTGATAGTGTTTTTGTTAGGGTATCAATCTTCAAATCTTGAAACCTCTCCTTCATAGTTGGCCCATCCGTCTACAACATTCTTCTTCTTCTGGTGATGGGTACGTCGCCTTCTTCTTGACCTATTCTTCTTGGGATCTTCCTCAATTATATAATTGCTATTAAAATGCAGGCGTACCTTCTCTGAGGGGAATTGGAAATGGACCTCCCCGGTTATGATGTATATGATGGCCTTGGTAGTGTTGAGGAACGGTCTTCCTAGAATGATGGGTGGATCAATTTCATCTTCTCCCATGTCAATGATCAAGAAGTCAGTGGTGATGTAGTGGTCTTTACTCTGGACAGGGATGTTTTTGAATATCCCTTCCACGAAGCGAAAGGACTAGTCCGCCAACTGTAGTTGCATAGGTAGGGTCCATAGGCATAGTAGCATATAGGAATTCATACGTTACTTTGGCCATGATGTTGACTCCTGATCCAGTGTCACAGACAGTGTTGTAGAAGTAGCATCTGTTGATGGAGCATAGAATGGTCGGGACACCTAGATCGTCCTTCTTGATCAGATGTGGAGACTTGAGTAGGTAGTCATACTCCATACGAATCGTAGTGACCATCTGTGCTGTCTCAGTCTTCTTGTCCTTCTGTTTGCCATTGTTCTTGGTCTTGACCTTGTTCTGGGTGTTACTCTTGTTTCTACCACCGACTGTCTCCTTCTGAGCAGGGGTTGACAATGTCTTGTTCTTGAAAGAAAAGGCTTCCTTGTTGCCCTTAATGTTGAATGTTATCTTGGCATTGCTAGCATAGATGATAGCTCTAGTAGTGTTCAAGAATGGTTGTCCCAAAATGATAGATGACCTCTCATTGGTGCAAGTGTTAACAACTGTGAAGTCTGTAGGTACGTACGAGTTGCCTAATCGCACGCAAATCTCTTCCATGATTCCCATGGGGTAACAGAGTGACTGATCTGCAAGCTACAAACACATGGTTATGCATGATAAAGGATAATTGAAAAGTTTCTCGTACATCACCTTAGGCATGATGTTGATGCTTGCACCGAAGTCATAGATTGACTCGTCAAAGTTTGCACTTCCAATGGAGATCGGGATAACCGGTCTCCCTGGATCACCTTTCTTGGTAGGTAGAGATGTGTCCAACCATGTTCCTTTCAAAGGGTCACTCTAGTAACTTCCTACATTAAAGATGTCTACAATGTTTGCAGTTTCTAATTCTCGTGGCTATCTAGGAATCTTACCTTGATCATTGGTGGCAGCAAAAGGAGCAAGCTGTTGTAACTGAGATTCTAGCATCTTATTGAAGCTAAGCTGATTCTTGATAGCATTTGAAAAACTTTCCATTCCAATATTAATTGACTCTAAATTTTTATCATTAGATACTAGCTTCTTAGATAGGCTGTCCATTAGCTTACCCAGATTAAGAACTAACTCTCTTAAAGTTGGTTGATTAGTGTTATTGTAAGAATTATTACCTAGATAATTACCTGAGTAGTTTGGCTACTATTGCTGGTTCCAGCCTTGATTTTGCTGCGGACAGTAGTAGTTGTTGTTTTTGTTGTTGATTTAGATCACATCCTATCTCAGCTCTGGGCAGTTGGTACCTGTATGCCCAGTTTCTCCACACCCTTCACAAGTCATGCCTGAATCATGAATGTGCATGACTTCCTTCTTCTTAGTGGCTCTTTTACCAAGCCTCTTCATTAGCATGTCTACGACCTTGAGCTGGTGCATTTCTCAACTTCTCTTGCGGGTCTGAGTTCTTTCTTCACTCCAACCTTGATTTGAGGTCATCTTTTGCACAAGAGCAGTGGCTTGAGACATATTAAGTGATAAGAGTTCTCCTCTAGTGGCAGCATCCATGGTTTCACGAATGTTGTTGCTGAGCCTGTGATAGAATGTCTGCATGAATAGCCAATTCTCCATACAATGATGACGACACTCGAGTATGTAGTCTTGAAAGCGCTCCCAAGCTTCTAGGACTGTCTCATTATGTTGTTGCTGAAACCTCGATATCTTCCCACGCAGAGCATTGGTCTTGCCTGTGGGAAAGAACTTCGCCAGGAAATTGGTGGAACATAGTGCCCACATAGTATTCTGCTCCTTGTTGGTGTAGAACCACTGCTTTGCTTTCCCCAAGAGTGAGAATGGGAAAAGGCAAAGTAATATAGCATGTCTGGGGACGTCCTTGATAGTGAAAGTGTTGCAGATCTCTAGTGTTGGAGATGAGCACTAGCATCTTCACGGGCCTTCTCGCAGAACTGGCTTGCTTGCACCATGTTGATTAGCGCTGGCTCAAGCTCAAATGATCCATTAATGTCCATAGCTGGCCCAGTACGGATGTTGGCCATAGTGGGAGCTGAGAACTCATGAAGTGACTTGTCAGCCATGACGTCAATATCTAGTGTCAAACTTTGAGTAGGTTGATCTTCTAACTTAGGAGGATTGACAAGCTGAGATGTTGATTGATTACTTCTCAACTTAGCCTTCGTCTTCCTAATCAATGTCTTTGGATTATCAATGAAGTTATCTAGGAGATCAAACTTATTCATACATTACCCAGCATATGATAAAAATAGACAAAAAGACAAGGGTAAAGTTGCATGAGTGAGATGGGTGGATGGTGCTCAGTCTATGAGTGGATGTAGTGATGGTCATTATCCTTTGATGCTTTCACCTTTCTTGGCAACGACACCAAAAATGCTTATTGACACTTCTTAGCACAATTATTAAAAATAGACATTTAGACCTATCCCTAGCAATGGAGTCAAAATTACTTAACATCACTTAAGCTAGGTTGTCATTCCTAACATGATGTAGAAGTGCTGGTACTAAATCTATATGCTTTTCTAGGAACAATTAAATTGTTGATGCAAAAGTGGATCTGCAAACACAAAGGGCTAATACCCAATTCAAACGTTAAGGCCTGCCAGCCGATTTGACCTTACTATCGGCAAAGGTGATAACTCGAATACTTTGGTCCTGACAACAGCGATGCTCCCGGATGTCACAGCCAAGAGGTATTCACGCGGAACTCGAGAATGCGCCGAGCTTAAGTCGACGAATTCCTAAGAACTCATAGTAAAAAGGAAAATATGACGAAGTCGTCGAAAAAGTAGATGCTAGAATATGAGTAAAAAACTTTTGTTTGATTGATTGATTAATTTTTTTATTACAAAGCCCTAGGGTCTACATTTATACCCTGCTCAAAGAGCTACAATCAGACACGACTAGGACTCGAATTCCAAACTAAACGGAATCCACATACAAAACAAATTTAAATAATTAAGGAAAACATAAAACTATCCCCTTGTAACCGACCGGGACACCGCCACAGATCAATTGGCAATCTCCAAGCTTTCCTTTAGAACCATTGGCAGACTTCCTATTATGGCCATCGGCAAACACCAATACTGATCATCGGCATAAACACGTCACCTCTTCTAGACTTAGTCAGATTCAACTGTCTCCTCATCGGCAATCATCCTCATCGGTAACTTCCCTGCAGACTAGTTACCGTTGCTCCACCTGCCGATCTGTACTTTACCGATCCCCGGGTACGTGTCCAAAAATGGTGTCAACACATGCATCCCCAATTTCGGAGTATAAAATCATTAATGCTCCGAAATTCTCTGCAGTAATGATGCCTTTCCACAATTAATTCTCCCAATTTGGTAACCGTTCGTCAAAAAACCGAACAACTTCGGCCCGATTTTCTTGCATATTCCTCGAATTCCTCAACCTTTCAAACCAAATCTCTCCACTTTATGCGCCCATCAGCAATATTACCGTTAGAGGGAACTGTTGATGGACTGACCAGGAGATCTTGCACAGTGAAATATCTCCAAAATCATGACCGCTTCCTGTCAAATTACCTGCACAATCCCTTGA
Source organism: Sorghum bicolor (assembly GCF_000003195.3). Classification (NCBI taxonomy): domain Eukaryota; kingdom Viridiplantae; phylum Streptophyta; class Magnoliopsida; order Poales; family Poaceae; genus Sorghum; species Sorghum bicolor. The sequence goes on from NC_012871.2 coordinate 43,630,821, forward strand.
TTACCGTGCGAACAGTTACCATATCCACCTGAGCACCCTCGGATTTCACAGATGCGGCGAAGAGATAAGTCAAATTTGCTCTTGCCCGTTTTGTCCTATAAATACTTACTTCTCGGGTACTCCTTCTCCATCGCATCACTCTACAGCCCAAACTCTGCTTTCCTGGCGGCGGCACTGTTCGAGAACTCCAAGAACTCCAGCAAGAACATCCTCCAACAACCCCCAAGTTTTTGATCTTCTTCCTCGCGGGGCAATGGCCGTCAACTTCGTCGTCCCTGAGGTTAGCTTACCCCCCTTCTTTTTTCGTACTCTTGCTGTACTTTTGTCCATCCGCAATTCCTTTTACTGAACATTCTCTTTTTTTTTACTTTTATCCTTAAAATCTTTAGGATTTGGCCGACAAGATCGTAATCCCTACCGATCAACCCCATCTCCAATGCCTTGGTCCACTAGGAAACTTAGATCCCACCGATCTTATAAACGCAGAGACAAACATAATCCCCTTTAGAGCCGAGAATTTTTCTCTAGATCTATGGAAAGATGCCTTCCGTTCCTGGCCCAGTCCTACCAAGGGATGGAAGGATTGGTTCCTGAGAGTCAGTAACTCAAATGAGGTCCAATGGGGTGAACAGAAATTAGATCAGTGCATTAGATTGTCTCTTGCCGATATGGAGAGAAATGAGTCACTACTGATAGCTGTCTCATATTTTTGGTCAGACACACTCAATGCTTTTGTGTTTGGCCATGGCCCTGCTTCTCCTACACTTGCCGATGTACTTATGCTCACCGACTTAGATATATCCACTGCCGATAACACCCACCTGTTTGACTCCAAACCCAGTGCTCAGGTGGAAACTCGTGCTATCGGCGGTTGGTCAGGGTTCATTCAAAAGTATCGAAGAACAGGCCCTGTCAATGCAAAGGAACAGACCACTTTTCTGAACATGTGGCTGGATAAATTTGTATTCTGTGGCCGATCGGCAGGACCAACTTCAGTTTACTTGTCGGCAGCAGAAAGGTTAGCCAATGGTGGCCGATTTCCTCTCGGCCGATACCCGCTTGGCTCTGCTTACCACCTCCTCCACCAGGTAGACAAGAAACTACTGCTTGGTCAACCCATCGGCAACTTAGGGGATCCCTGCTTGTTCATCAATATGTGGCTTAGTCTCCACATGCACAAGTGCCTTGAGTTTGACCTCTTTGCACAACGCTTGCCTAGGGATATAGCCGAGGATTATGAACTAGATGAAGAAGAATCGGCAACTCGTTCTCCTCTGAACTTTGGCGAAGCTGCCATAGTTTTGCCTGGCACAGGCGGTAACGCAGACCAGGTTAGCCGATTCTTTCAGACTCTGCATGAGGGTCTGACCAGAGAACAGCGGCATGGATGCCTTATGAAGATCCAGACACCAGATTCCCCTTGACTTTCCACCCCTTCAACGATGCTCTCAACAAGGACCGTGAGGTGATGATGGCAATTATCACCCCAAGAGCCATACCGGTGAACTTCTTTGGCAGTGGGAAACCTTCTAATCTGACTTATGAGTTTTACAATCCATCAGCACTAGCTCGTCAACTGGCTTTCGGCCAACTGCCGAATGCACTTTGCTACACCGATGTGATAAAACCGAGGGAGATCATCACTAGCAATCTGGAATGGATCAGAATAGCTCAACTTCCACCAAACGCCAACACAGACGTCGATCTATCGGCTTGGATCCCAGCCCTCTTCATTACTCAGGCATACAAACAATGGTGGGAAGAATGGAAAGAGCACCTGTTCTACAGATTGGCTCTCACATACCGTGGCATGATCGACCCTGAATTCAAAGTCCCTGATAATACTGTAAGTATTTTAAACCGATGCTTCAATCCTTTCACTTTCACTTTTCATCGGTAACTTACTTTCCTTGTTATATACAGGTCGATGACACTACATCATTGGTCAGCAGGAGTGGTAAGCCGATTGACCTCCTTCCATCGGGCCCGATCTCTTTGATTGGCAACAACGCTCCAACCTTGGTTGCTATAATGCATCGGGGTGTGCGTCTCAAGAAAGTTACCACCAAACGGACGAAGACATCCCCATCGGTAGCTGCCTCTACCTTAGCACAAGCCATTAAGGTGAATTTTCGAATTCTTTTACTCATACCGATTCCATTCTTATACCTATTACACTTGTACTCATAAACTTCTCATTGTTGTATCAGCACACCGGTACATCGGCAAAGACCAGAAGTACGACTGCCGATGCCCCCCAGTCTAGTCAACCGAAGAGAAAATGTTCCAAGAGTACCAGATCACAAGCGAAGCGCCAGAGAACAGCAACGCCTTCTCCTCCCCCAAGGTCTCTGATCCTAGTAGAATCATCCCCTTCTTCTCTAGAAGCCCAAACACAGCAGGTACCATCTCCTCCTCAGCCACAAAAAGAACCCCAAGTGGAAGAACTCCAGCCAGAGGAACCTCAGCCAGATGAAACATCGGCTGAGGTACACGAGCAGACCGCCGATCCAGCAAGCCTACTCATGGCATCGGTAGTCTCCTCAATCCAGACAAGTACTGCACCTCCTCAAGGTAACATACTTTCCATTTATTGCCGATGAACCTATTTTTTCACTTTATTAATCACTCTTGTCAACCTTTCAGCTGACATAGTCTCATCGGCAACTCCAGCCGATCAGCCTGTGGTTCCATCGGCCTCATCTAGTCAGAGGCGAGAGATAACTCTTGTTGATGCAAAAGTGGATCTGCGACCACAAAGGGCTAATACCCGATTCAAACGTTAAGGCGTGCCAGCCGATTTGACCTTACTATCGGCAAAGGTGATAACTCGAATACTTTGGTCCTGACAACAGCTATGCGCCCGGATGTCACGGCCAAGAGGTATTCACGCGGAACTCAAGAATGCGCTGAGCTTAAGTCGACGAATTCCTAAGAACTCGTAGTAAAAAGGAAAATATGACGAAGTCGTCGAAAAAGTAGATGCTGGAATATGAGTAAAAAACTTGTGTTTGATTGATTGATTGATTTTTTTATTACAAAGCCCTAGGGTCTACATTTATACCCTGCTCAAATAGCTAAAATCAGACACGACTAGGACTCGAATTCCAAACTAAACAGAATCCGCATACAAAACGAATTTAAATAATTAAGGAAAACATAAAACTATCCCCTTGTAATCGACCGGGACACCGCCATAGATCAATTGGCAATCTCCATGCTTTCCTTCAGAACCATCGGCAGACTTCCTATTATGGCCATCGGCAGACACCAATACTGATCATCGGCATAAACACGTCACCTCTTCTAGACTTAGTCATATTCAACTGTCTCCTCGTCGGCAATCATCCTCATCGGCAACTTCCCTGCAGACTAGTTACCATTGCTCAACCTGCCGATCTATACTTTACCGATCCCCGGATACTTGTCCAAAAACGGTGTCAACACATGCCCCCCAATTTCGGAGTATAAAAATCATTAATGCTCCGAAATTCTCTGCAGTAATGATGCCTTTCCACAATTAATTCTCCCAATTTGGTAACCATTCGTCAAAAATCTGAACAACTTCGGCCCGATTTTCTTGCATATTCCTCGAATTCCTCAACCTTCCGAACCGAATCTCTCCACTTTATGCGCCCATCGACAATATTACCGTTAGAGGGAACTGCCGATGGACCGACCAAGAGATCTTGCACAGTGAAATATCTCCAAAATCATGACCGCTTCCTGTCAAATCACCTGCGCAATCCCTTGATTACCGTGCGAACAGTTACCATATCCACTTGAGCACCTTCGGATTTCACAGATGCGGCGAAGAGATAAGTCAAATTTGCCCTTGCCCGTTTTGTCCTATAAATACTTCCTTCTCGGGTACTCCTTCTCCATCGCATCATTCTACAGCCCAAACTCTGCTTTCCTAGCGGTGGCACTGTTCGAGAACTCCAAGAACTCCAGCAAGAACTTCCTCCAACCACCCCCAAGGTTTTGATCTTCTTCCTCGTGGGGTAATGGCCGTCAACTTCGTTGTCCCTGAGGTTAGCTTACCCCCCTTCTTTTTTCGTACTCTTGCTGTACTATTGTCCATCCGCAATTCCTTTTACTGAACATTCTCTTTTTTCTTTTTACTTTTATGCTTAAAATCTTTAGGATTTGGCCGACAAGATCGTAATCCCTACCGATCAACCCCATCTCCAATGCCTTGGTCCACTAGGAAACTTAGATCCCACCGATCTTATAAACGCAGAGACAAACAGAATCCCCTGTAGAGCCGAGAATTTTTCTCTATATCTATGGAAAGATGCCTTCCGTTCCTGGCCCAGTCCTACCAAGGGATGGAAGGATTGGTTTCTGAGAGTCAGTAACTCAAATGAGGTCCAATGGGGTGAATGGAAATTAGATCAGTGCATTAGATTGTCTCTTGCCGATATGGAGAGAAATGAGTCACTACTGATAGTTGCCTCATATTTTTGGTCAGACACACTCAATGCTTTTGTGTTTGGCCATGGCCCTGCTTCTCCTACACTTGCCGATGTACTTATGCTCACCGGCTTAGATATATCCACTGCCGATAACACCCACCTGTTTGACTCCAAACCCAGTGCTAAGGTGGAAACTCGTGCTATCGGCGGTTGGTCAGGGTTCATTCAAAAGTACCGAAGAACAGGCCCTGTCAATGCAATGGAACAGACCACTTTTCTGAACATGTGGCTGGATAAATTTATATTCTCTGTCCGATCGGCAGAACCAACTTCTGTTTACTCGTCGGCAGCAGAAAGGTTAGCCAATGGTGGCAGATTTCCTCTCGGCCCATACCTGCTTGGCTCTGCTTACCACCTCCTCCACCAGGTAGCCAAGAAACTACTGCTTGGTCAACCCATCGGCAATTTAGGGGGTCCCTGGTGGTTCATAAATATGTGGCTTAGTCTCCACATGCACAAGCGCCTTGAGTACGACCTCTTTGCACAGCGCTTCCCTAGGGATATAGCCGAGGATTATGAACTGGATGAAGAAGAATCGGCAACTCGTTCTCCTCTGAACTTTGGCGAAGCTGCCATAGTTTTGCCTGGCACAGGCGGTAACATAGACCAGGTTAGCCGATTCTTTCAGACTCTGCACGAGGGTCTGACCAGAGAACAGCGGACATGGATGCCTTATGAAGATCCAGACACCAGATTTCCCTTGACTTTCCACCCCTTCAACGATGCTCTCAACAAGGACCGTGAGGTGATGATGGAAATTATCACCCCAAGAGCCATACCAGTGAACTTCTTTGGCAGTGGGAAAGCTTGTAATCTGACTTATGAGTTTTACAATCCATCGGTACTAGCTCGTCAACTAGCTTTCGGACAACTGCCGATTGCACTTTGCTACGCTTATGTGATAAAACCGAGGGAGATCATCACTAGCAATCTGGAATGGATCAGAATAGCTCAACTTCCACCAAACGCCAACACAGACGTCGATCTATCGGCTTGGATCCTAGCCCTCTTCATTACTCAGGCATACAAATAGTGGTGGGAAGAATGGAAAGAGCACCTGTTGTGCAGATCGGCTCTCACATTCCGTGGCATGATCGACCCTGAATACAAAGTCCCTGATAATACTGTAAGTATTTTAAACCGATGCTTCAATCCTTTCACTTTCACTTTTCATCGGTAACTTACTTTCCTTGTTATATACAGGTCGATGACACTACATCATTGGTCAGCAGGAGTGGTAAGCCGATTGACCTCCTTCCATCGGGCCCGATCTCTTTGATTGGCAACAACGCTCCAACCTTGGTTGCTATAATGCATCGGGGTGTGCGTCTCAAGAAAGTTACCACCAAACGGACGAAGACATCCCCATCGGTAGCTGCCTCTACCTTAGCACAAGCCTTCAAGGTAAATTTTCGAATTCTTTTACTCATACCGATTCCATTCTTATACCTATTACACTTGTACTAACAAACTTCTCATTGTTGTATCAGCACACCGGTACATCGGCAAAGACCAGAAGTACGGCTGCCGATGCCCCCCAGTCCAGTCAACCGAAGAGAAAAGGTTCCAAGAGTACCAGATCACAAGCGAAGCGCCAGAGAACAGCAACGCCTTCTCCTCCCCCAAGGTCTCTGATCCCAGTCAGAGGCAAGAGATAACTCTAAAACAAGTAAGTTACCGGATCTTTATTTTTATTATTATCTGTACTTGATCACATAATAATTTATTTTGTCTTCCTTCTCAGGAATAGGACTCTCCTGACAGCTTGTTCTCCTTTGCCATCGACATCTCTGAGGATGAAGGCGAGGAAGCAAGTTCTTCCCGAGCTATTGGAATCTCATCGGCAGAGATCAGAGCAAAGTTAGAAGAATTGTCGGCCCTCCTTCACCAGGATACAGCCCAATTGGTTGATGACTCCGATCCAGCCAAGGTCCTGTTCAAGGCTCTTAGAGGCAAAATTCCTGCCGATGCCGAGGAGATCCTCTTCAAGGCTGCTCACTTAGAGAGTCGGCAGCTTCAGTATCAAAAGGCCGCTCAACGCCTTGCCGATAGAGCTAATCACGCCCAGCTCTCAGAAGATATGATGAAAGTGAAGGTCCTTGCCGATGAAAAGCACAAGAGCATCGGCATCTTGAAATCCTCAGGAGATGTGCTGAAGCAAAAAATCTCTGATCTATCGGAAAAGAGAGAAGCCCTGTTGGCAGAACTCAAACAAGTAGAAGAAGCTCTATCCCAAGCTCAACAGGAAGAAAGCCAGCTGCCTGAAGCAATCAAGACTCTTGAAGAGGAGTGAAACATCCAGGCTCGCAAGGCACTGTAGATGAAAAAGAAACTGAGGCCAGTGGAAGGCTCTGCTGATGAAGATATGAAGGAGACAGAGGAAGCCGATCAGATCCGTCTGCGCGCCATATCAATGATCCAGGCTCTGTTAAACATGTGAACTCTTCATCGGTGGCATATTTTGCTCTTTTCATTCAAACTCTCCTGATATTTTGGTCTAGCCGATAGGACTATTATCGGCACCTTTTAAAACATTGAGTCTGGTCCCAGATACATTTGGATCCAGCCGATAGGAGTGTTATCGGCACTTAAGCTTTCATGCATCAAGCCATATGCTGGGATAATATCTCTTTAAATATTTGCCATTCAATGCCCTGGGAAATTCAACTCATTCAAGAGTTTCTAAAATATAAGCATTGCCAGGAGCAGATCGATTTATCCGATAAGGACCTACCCAATTGGGAGACCACTTCCCAAATTCTAAACTTTTAGTCCCGATCGGTAAGATTAGTTTCCATACTAAGTCTCCATTGACAAACTCCTTAGCCTTTACCTTCTTATCATACCATCTGGCAACTCTCTTCTTATTTTCTTCTATGCTTATCAAAGCCCTTAGCCGATGCCCTGCTAAATCATCCAACTCGTCTTTTATCAAAGTAGCATAGTCATCGGCAGTCAATTGATCTTGAAAAGATAACCGCCTAGATCCAGTCTTAATTTCCCAGGGTAGCACTGCATCATGTCCGTACACCAATTGATAAGGTGAAACTTTGGTCGACCCATGACAAGCCATCCGATATGACCATAAAGCCTCATTCAACAACGTATGCCACCTCCTAGGATTTTCTTCAATCTTCCGTTTAATAAGTTTGATAATTCCTTTCTTAGATGCCTCGGCCTGCCCATTAGCTTGAGCATAATAAGGAGAAGAATTTAATACTTTAATTCCGATACCGATTGCAAACTCATCAAACTCCCCTGATGTAAACATAGTACCCTGATCGGTAGTAATTGTTTGAGGAATTCCAAATAGGTAAATAATATGCTCTTTCACAAAATCAATCATATTAGCCGATGTGACTTTCTTCAAAGGAATAGCCTCAACCCATTTGGTGAAATAATCTGTGGCAACCAAGATGAATTTATGTCCTTTGCTTGATGGTGGGTAGATTTGGCCGATTAGATCAATAGTCCATCCTCGGAACAGCCAAGGTTTAATAATGGGATTCATAGCCGATGCGGGTGCCCATTGAATATTGCCAAACTTCTGACATCCTTACACCCTTTGAAATATTTAAAGCAATCTTCAAGTATGGTCGGCCAATAATATCCATTCCTCCTAATCATCCATTTGATCTTAAAAGCCGACTAATGTGCTCCACATACTCCTTCATGGATTTCTCCCATTAAACTTTTAGCCTCATCATCAGCTAAGCATTTGAGAAGAATTCCATCAACCGTTCGATAATATAACTCATCTTCGAGGAGCACATACTTGGTGGCTTGAAACCAAACACGTCTCTCAACTTTCTTGGATGGATCCTTTAAATAATCAATGATTTTTTTTCTGCAATCATCGGTACTGATTGCCGATATTGTGTTTAATATGGGCTGATATCCCGAGGCATGCTGAGCCAACCGATTGGCCTCTTCATTATGCAATCGAGGAACATGCTCTAATCGGAAATCCTTAAATTCCTTTAACAGTTGCACACTCCTTGCGTAATACGTTATTAAGACCTCACTTTGACATTCATAACTTCCAGCTAATTGATTTATAACCAGCATAGAATCTCCGAAGATTTCAACACCGTCAGCACGAACCTCTTTTAAGAACTCCAACCCCTTAATTAAAGCTTGATACTCGGCTTGATTATTTGTCGACGTGGCAACAATCGTCAAGGAGAACTCATACTTCCTTCCTTGAGGGGAGAATAACACTATGCCAATTCCTGCCCCCCGATCACACGTGGATCCATCAAAGAAGAGCGTCCAAGGCACAATTTCCAAAGTTTCCACCGCACTGTAATGTTGAGTTACAAAATCGGCCATAATCTGTCCTTTAACCGCTTTAGCCGATTCGTAATGCATATCGAATTCCGATAGTGCCAAAATCCATTTACCAATCCTGCCACTCATGATCGGCATAGATAGCATATACCGGACCACATCATCTTTGCATATAACAGTGCATTCGGCCGATAAAATTAGTGCCTCAACTTAATACATGAGAAATAGAGACATAAACATAACTTTTCAATGGCTGAATACCTGGTCTCATCATCAATCAATCTTCTGCTTAAATAGTAAATTACACGCTCCTTCCCTTCAAATTCTTGAATAAAAGCCGAACCGATGACCATCCCATCGGTAGATAAATATAATCTTAAGGGTTTTCCTTGCTGAGGTGGAATCAGAACCGGAGGATTTATCAAACAATTCTTGATTTCATCTAAAGCCAACTGTTGCTCTTTCCCCCACACAAACTCTTGATTGGCTCTCAATTTGAGTAAAGGACTGAAAGCACGAATTTTACCAGACAAATTAGATATAAACCTCCTGATAAAATTTACCTTGCCGATCAAGGACTGGAGCTCAGTTTTGTTGGTAGGAGCAATTATTTTGTTGATAGCATCAATGGATCTCCTACTAATTTCAATCCCCCTCTGATGCACCAAGAAACCAAGGAATTGTCCTACCGATACACCAAATGCACACTTGTTAGGGTTCATCTTCAAACCATGCTTCCTTGTACATTCCAACACCTTTCGCAAATTGGCAAGATGTTTTGTGAAATCCCCAGACTTAACCACCACATCATCAAAATAAATTTCCACCAGCTTGCCGATGAACTCATGAAAGATAAAGTTCATAGCCCTCTGATAAGTAGCACCGGCATTTTTCAAGCCAAAGGTCATGACTATCCATTCAAACAACCCAACATGACTAGGACATCTAAATGCAGTCTTTGGAATATCTTCTTCAGCCATGAATCTTTGATTGTATCCTGCATTGCCATCCATAAAGCTGTTGATCCGATGCCCAGCCACAGCATCAACTAGCAGATCGGCAACCGACATTGGGTAACCATCCATCGGTGTAGCTTTATTAAGATTCCTGAGATCAATGCAAATCCGAAGCTTCCCATTTTTCTTGTAGACTGGAACAACATTGGAAATCCACTCGGCATACCGACACTGTCGAATAAATTTAGCTTCGATAAGTTTGGTTATTTCGGCCTTAATATCAGGAAGAATATTAGGATTACATCAGCGAGCTGGCTGTTGATGTGGCCGAAATCCAGACTTGATGGGTAACCGATGTTCAACAATCGATCAGTCTAAACCAGGCATCTTAGTATAATTCCAGCAAAGCAATCTTTATATTCCTTTAACAAATCATTAACTGCTGCTTACACTCAGAATTTAACTTATCACTAATAAAAGTAGGTCTAGGCTTATTACCACTACCTATATCTACCTCTACCAAATCATCGGTCGATGTGAACCCTTGGCCTAATTTTCCATCATCGGCGAACCTATCCATTAAAACTCCTCATCAGATCCGACTGCTTGGATCGGTGGAATTTCATAATCGGCAACTTTGAGGAAATCCTTCTCCCAAATCTCTCCCGAGATACATCTAGTCCTCTCATAGGTATCTACCTCTGTCGATGCGATGACATAGGAAGAATCTCCCGGGACAATCTCAATCTTGTCACCTACCCACTGAACCAAGCACTAGTGCATTGTAGATGGGATGCAACAATTGGCATGAATCCGATCTCTCCCTAGCAGTAGATTGTAGGCACCTTTCCACTGATCACAAAGAAGGTCGTCGGCAAGGTTTTGCTGCCGATGGTCAACTCGACACATATTGCCCCCCTAACTGGAGACACATTCCCTTCAAAGTCTTTCAGCATCATATCGGTCTTGGTCAAATCTTGATCTCCTTTTCCAAGCTTCCGATAGACTGCATACGGCATGATGTTGATAGCAGCTCCACCATCAATTAATATCTTGGTCATTGGCTGACCATCAACCCTTCCTTTGACAAACAGAGCTTTAAGATGCTGCCTTTCATTGTCGGCAGGCTTTTCAAAGATAGTTGACATCGGATCCAGAGCCAACTGAGCTATCTGGTCAGAAAACTCCAACTCCTCATCATCACTGGATGGCGCAAGGAACTCCATCGGCAACATAAATACCATGTTAACATTTGCCGATGGCCCTTTCCCCTTAGGATCTGGTTGTTGCTGATCCCCAGACTGGCCAGAGTTCTCGTCTCTCGCGCTGCAGTCTCCTTTTCTGTGTCTTAGTCAACCCCTCTGGACACCATGGGGGAAGTGGTGACTGCCTTGCCGATGGGCGACGACTTTCCCTTGACTCCATCCGATAAGTATTAGCGTCTCTACAAAATATGAACTCATCGGGAACTCGTGCATTAGCCATCTCTTCAAGCTCTTCCTGGTTCCTGGGAAAATATTCAACACGATCACCAAGCCTATCGTGTACACTGAGTCTGCCCCCCCAGTCGATCATGACCATTGCATTCAGGGCAATCCCTAACAGTGGGTAATTTAATGTTCTGCTCCCAGCAATGGATAAAGAATGGGCAGTTCCAGTGATCCTTGTGCCGATTCCACTCCTGTCGGCGTCTTTCTTCTTCCCGACGATAGTCTTCTTGCTGGCGCCGATACCGATCCTCACGTTGCTGCCAAGTCTCCCGAGGCCTTCTATTAGTTATCACAATACCAGATCGGGGAGGCCTTCCCGAGTTAATTCCCTCTTGGATCAAGCTTTTTCCTTTGGCATCAGCAGCAGTAATTTGATGCTGAGGATCTACCGATGCATTCCTTTCAGCTGCTTCCGACGTCAAGACCTTGGTCTTTTCCTTAGCATCTAACATATTTGTTGGGAAAGGATGTTGATCGATCTTCATCGACTTCTGAGTTTTGGAACTATCAAATTTGATTCTCCCAGATTCAATAGCCGATTGCAGCTGTTGCCTAAAAACTTTGCCCTCATTGGTGCTGTGAGAGGATGCATTATGCCACTTGCAGTATTTCATCTTCTTTAATTCTTCAGCCGATGGCATCACATGATTAGGCGATAATTTGATTTGCCCTTCCTGAAGTAGAAAGTCAAATATCCTATTGGCTTTAGTGATATCAAATGCGAACTTCTCTGGCTCTTTATGCCCAAAAGGGCAAGACATCGGCTTCTTATTTTTCACCCACTCTGCCAAGCCGATGACTGGCTCTTCATCAGAATCTGAGCTTGCTGCTTCATCGACAAACGATACCTTTTTGTTCCATGCTCTCTTGGGTTCAAAAGGTTTAATATCTTGGTCGGAAATCCTCTGTACCAAGTGACTTAGACTTTTGAACTCTTGAGAAGCGTACTTGTCTCTGATATGTGGCAACAAACCTTGGAAAGCCAAATCGGCTAGCTGTCGATCATCTAAAACCAGGCTATAGCATTTATTCTTGACTTCCCGCAACCTCTGCACAAAACTTTCAACCGATTCATCATTACGTTGTTTCAATCTGACCAAATCGGTGATCTTCTTCTCATGGACTCCAGAAAAGAAGTACTTGTGGAACTGCTTCTCCAAATCGGACCAAGTAATCACTGAATTAGGAGGCAACAATATAAACCAGGTGAAAGCCGATCCAGATAAAGATGATGAAAACATACGAACCCTTAATTCATCCCTGTTAGTAGCTTCCCCACATTAGATGATGAACCTGTTGACATGTTCCATAGTTGATGTATCATCCTACCCAGAAAACTTAGTGAAATCTGGTACCTTGTACCGATTTGGAAGTGGAATCAAACCATATGCAGGAGGATACGGTGTCCGATAAGAGTAAGTGTTGACTTTGGGTTTTATCTCAAATTGGTCCCTCATTACTTCAGCAATCTTATCGGCCCAATAAGCATCATCTTGCCGATGGGGTGGTTGTGGATCTAGCGCCTGCTGTTAAACTTCCACGTGTCGCTGAGGCGCACGATCTGCATGGAACATGGGATTGATCGTCTGACCACCAAACTGTTGACCAATATTCATCGGCTGGTTGGCCAACCCTTGATTCTGGAACCCAGGTTGGATTTGGCCTTGTTGAAACCCTGAAGCCTGATGATTCTGTTGAGGCATTTGTGGAAAGACTAACTGCCCTGTCCATCCACTGTTAGCATTCATCAGCATGAACCCTGCCGATGGCTGAAGATTGGGCATCATCATTGAATTGACAAACCCTGGCTGTGTCACAAACCTCTGCTGCGTCGGCATTGAATCTGCCGATGTGTTAGGCATCTGGAACGTTGGAGCTTGAGAATTCCCAGTGTAAGGTCTTGCAGTAGTAGTTGTAGTATACTGGGGACTCTGATTCATCGGCATATTTGGAGGTGTCGATGCCATAGGAGCCTTGCCTCTCACATCAGCCGGCTGAGATATACCAGGCATCTTCAACGTGAACTCTGGGGCATACCAAAACCCCACCAGTAGTCCTGACATTGCCGATACCAATAGATCTGTAGTAAGCTTAATCTGCTCATCTGGAGATTGGGAGGTGCCGATGCCATAGGAGCCTTGCCTGTCATATCAGCCACTTGAGATGTTCCAGGAGTCTTCAACATCATCTCTGGGGGCATACCATAACCCCACCAGTTGGGATGAACAGACCCCGACATGGCTGATGCCAATAGATCTGTGGCGATCTTGATTTGCTCATCTGAAGTTGATGGATTGGTTGTCATCGTTGTAGATTGCACATTAGTTAGTCCTAGTGTGCCTGGAGGAGTAGTAGTTTCTGTAACCGCAGCGGCCGTAGTAGCCGATGGAACCATGACAACTGGTGATCCTGGCTGATGATAGACATGGCCCACATAATTTGGTGGCAATTGTCCCTCTTTGAAAGTTCTAGCCACGACGTTAAACACCGTGTTGGATAGCACACCAGCTTGGTTGATCAAGGCACGGTTGATAGCACTGTCGACCATGTCTTGGAGTTTACCAGGGTTGGCTTCAAAAGTGACCTGCCGAGGCGCCGGCAGTGCTTCCTTCTGGATTACCTCACCACTCTTGTTGATACTGAAGGACTTCAAGCATTGCTGCTTGTAATCCTCCATAGCTTTTGCAATAGCTTGATTCTGCTCATCTCTGAGATTGGCTTCCGTCACAGGGATGACGTTCTCGAGGTCGAAATCGGTATTCAACATGTTGATCTTGATCTTGAACTCGTCCCACTGGGCGTGCCAAAAGAAGTGTTGATGCAAAAGTGGATCTGCAAACACAAAGGGCTAATACCCGATTCAAACGTTAAGGCGTGCAAGCCAATTTGACCTTACTATCGGCAAAGGTGATAACTCGAATACTTTGGTCCCGACAACAGCGATGCGCCCGGATGTCACGGCCAAGAGGTATTCACGCGGAACTCGAGAATGCGCCGAGCTTAAGTCGACGAATTCCTAAGAACTCGTAGTAAAAAGAAAAATATGACGAAGTCGTCGAAAAAGTAGATGCTGGAATTTGAGTAAAAAACTTGTGTTTGATTGATTGATTGATTTTTTTATTACAAAGCCCTCGGGTCTACATTTATACCCTTCTCAAAGAGCTACAATCAGACACGACTAGGACTCGAATTCCAAACTAAACAGAATCCGCATACAAAATGAATTTAAATAATTAAGGAAAACATAAAACTATCCCCTTGTAACTGTCCGGGACACCGCCACAGATCAATCGGCAATCTCCATGCTTTCCTTCAGAACCATCGGCAGACTTTATGTTATGGCCCTCGGCAAACACCAATACTGATCATCGGCACAAACACGTCACCTCTTCTGGACTTAGTCATATTGAACTGTCTCCTCATCAGCAATCATCCTCATCGGCAACTTCCCTGCAGACTAGTTACCGTTGCTCCACCTGCCGATCTATACTTTACCGATCCCCGGGTACGTGTCTAAAAACGGTGTCAACATAAATAAATAAAGATCCGCAAGCACAGATATAATACCGATGTAGCATTTTAACTAGGAGTATTCCAGGTATCGTAATTTATATATTTACCACTGGGAAGGGACTTGCAATGGATAATGAGCAATGAGCACTGCATGTAATCAATGGAGACCTTAACCATGTCTTTATCTATTTCTCATGCCGGGTAAGTGTCACATAAGATAAATATATGAATATGAATAATAAGTGACAGATGATAAATAAGTATTCATAGCCATAAGATAAACATGATAATCATCTCAATTAGAGTACTCTAAGTCTATAGCACTAGCATGGTATTAGGACAGTCTACAAGAATAAATGCTAAGTATTCTAACTATATTGTTAAAGCATACATTGATTAGTGCAAGTACACCTAGCATCATCACTAGAAACGCTTATATTTAAGCATAGTGATATTAGCAAGAAAGATCATGAACAAAGCAATCACTTCCCTTTAATAATGGTGCTATTAGCAAGAAAGATCATGAACAAAGCAATCACTTCCCTTTAATAATGAACAAAGGACTCAATAGGACTGTCACTCCCGCGATCTACCTCAAGCTCTGGGCTATAAGGGGTAATCGTAGATAAATATGGTCTAGGCACCTCGCCTACACAATATCTATACTTACCCATCAGCCTAATGAGTAAGCGCTATACGATCCTATGCATAAACATAATTCTAATCTAACTACGCTAAGCATATAATCAAAGTAGACTAAGAATAATATAATTGAGAACATAAGCAAATAGAATAAAGTCAATTCCAATATAATCAAATAGATCAAAATCATGTTCATAATAGCAATAACTAATATAAATATAACAAAGAGAATAAGAGTTTGCCACGAACTGAAGATTGATTCGGATTCCTTCTAGATCTATTCCTATGTAGCTATGCTAAAGAACTATAGAGATCTAATTGAGATGGTGGCTAAGAATCCTATAGAGATAGATCCATTCGAGGGACCCCTCTCTGTCTAATTCTTCTTCTCTTGATCTTCTCAGAGAATAATGAACTCCTCCTCCAAGGGGGGTTAGGGTCTTTATTTATAGCCCTCTAGGAATCACCATAGCCCTTGGATCAAACCGACTTAAATGTGCGCTTAAGATTAATCCTCAAAGTCGGTGGAGGCAGGATCCGCGAGGTTGAACCTCATTGGTCTAGCTGGCCGGGCGGCCGCCCCTAACAAGGTGGGGTGCCCGCCCCTGCCCTATGGTAGGTGGGCCCCACCTTTCAAGTGGTGCCTTCCCGAGTCTTCTAGAGTATTCCTAAGTTGACGTTTCACGTGTTCTCTCTATGTAAATTTGACGTGTGGACCCCCATTTGTTCTTATTCCGATAACCCCCTATAGAAATAGATAAACACCAAAACTTGTGGAATTCTATTAGTGATAACCCCTATAGCTAAATAATATTCTGATTTTAATTCTTTCTCATGCTATGTTGACAGTCAAAAAGAGTACTTATCTGCCGTCAATAATGATTTGATGAAGTGTTGATTCTTTAGAAGCACCGGACACCGGCATCAGACGCCACAGTGTTACTATTCGCACGTCCAGTGTATGTTAGAGTTGAGCCAGTGCGCCAAGTGCCTAGGGTTCGGCACCGGACGCACGCACCAGACCCTATGGTGTGTGTCCGGTCCCTTACCCAGAGAGGTCTGTAGAACACGCTTCTCACTGAACGAGTCACAAGTGAAGACACCAGACGATTGGAAGAGAGTCCGGTGATAGCGGTTTTGCATGTACAACTAGCCGTTACAGTTGCACTGGACACTCTACAGAATGCGTCCGGTGCAACATCAAGCGCATCCGGTGCACTCGATTTCTGTTGACTTCGAGTGGCCGGCCCTTGGACTTGATGGGGAGTATTTATACTCCTCCACCTCGTCCAAGAGAGCACTCTTACCCATTTGTTCAACTGAGAAACACCTTGTGGTGCAAGAGAGAAGCAAGAGCCTATAGAGGATTGAAAATTGAGGGTTTTCTTGAGTGAATCCTTCCCTAGTGAGTTCCAAGAGTTCAAGTGTGCATCCAAAACTCTCTAGTGCCTTGTTTGGGTCAAGTGAGAGTTTTTTGCTTGTTACTCTACGTGATCGCCATCACCTAGATGGTTCGGGGGTGATTGGAGGCACGAAGACCGCCTGGAGTTCTTGTGGGTGGCTGGTGTCAAGCTTGTGAGCAGTTGATATGACCATGCCAGCAAGTAAGATGTCACAAGCTCCAAGTCAAGCTACAACAACTCAAGTTTTACCTACACCGACACCATCCCAAGTCATCGATGGACTGGGTACACGTAGTCATACAAAGAAGCTACAACAAAAGGTCCAAGCACTACTTTATGAGGTTCACTTTAACATTAATAAGAATTATATACTACCTAATTGTTCTACCTTGATTATACTCAGGTATATAGAAGAAGAGAAGGATGAATCGGACTCTGAAGAACGGACCAGTGCAAGTCCTAGAAGACACTACAAAACGGACCAGAGAGTCAAAAACGGACCAGTGGATGTCAAGAACGGACCAGTGCAAAGAAATCTTCATAACTTTTTACTCACAAACACTATGAAGGCCCATGAGGACTTGATGGAAAGCTTGTCAAGTCTACTTTCCAATGAATCCAGTGGCGACCAGTTTCGATACTCCATATTTCCTGCAGATCATAATTAGTACAGACTGCTCAGAAGGTCAACAGTCTGTCGTGACAGAAAGTTGGTATAACTTGCCGTGAAAAACTGTACCAATCTACAATGTTTCTTGGTGGATGGCATACATTGCTGGAAAGATATTGGAGTCTTGTTTCACACCCAAGAAACGGTTCATCATTTGGACTTCACAATAAAAAGTTATGGTCAGTTTATTGGAAACTGCTCTAGAGGCCAACAGTCACGCGAAGCCAGTTCGGGAATCCATTTCGTGGGGTCCTTTCACATTGCCTTCTCACAGAAACTTTATTTCGTTTTCATACTTATCTAGGAGGGTTGTTCCTAGTATAAATATCCCCTACCTCTAAGCTATCAGGATCCTTTGATTATTTGATAAACCACATAATATTGCAGCCGCGCTGCTGAGTGCCTTACTCAACCTTTGTTCTTCCTTGTTCTTCGTGGACTTGTGAAGTGAATCCTCTGGGTTCCCCTACTTCATGCTCTACGGCTTCCGTTCGGCTGCGCCGTATTGTGTGGATTAGTTCTGGATTGTGGTTCTGCGGTCGTTCGGAGATCGAGTCGAAGTCCTCGCGGTTTCGGTGCCTCTCTCCTGTCGCTTGGTCGCATCCAACCTTTGTCAGGTATAAAGCTAGTTATCCGTTGTTCGCATCAAGTTATCCTTGTTCTTTTGATCTACTGTCGTGAAGATCGGTCCACCCTCGTACCGATTCATATCGGTACCATCAACTGGTATCAAAGCTTTTGTTGTCACTGTAGGTCTCACAATCATCCACATATCTACCTTTAGTTTATCTATCGTTTGTCACTGTTTTGTTCATCACCTATAGTCCACTGAAAAAGCCACAAAAAAATCCTAGAGCCCTTTGACGGTACTGTTATATTGTGTTTTGTGTTCATCAAGTTGCTAGTCACCCTCTTTACATATATTGTGTTGTGTTTCATTTGTTATCCCCACCCCTGTTAGTAAAAAAAAGAGTTCAAAAAAATCAGAGAAAAGAAAAGAGAAAGAACAGAAAAAGTAGAAGAAGAGGAAAGGGGTTATATTGCGGTTTGCTCACCGAAAAATTCAGTTTACATATTCAGATTCTTGGTGATCTATATACCAGCAACATTATATCTTTTGAGCACATCAAACCACTTGATTTTCAGTACCATAGCATCCCTTGTTTAGCCACCTATAGCTCCACCAAAAACTGAAACCAGGACATTCGACTCGTAATCCTTACGACCTCAGAATCACTTCTGTTGAGCTGCTACACTAGCACAATTCACTGTCCTTGAGAACAGGAAAGAGCATTGCTAAGTAGGAGGTGAGATTGTGTGATTCCACAAATTTACCCTTTCCACTATATCTTGCATAAGTGCTAACATGTCAGGATCCAATTCGAGCGTTCGTGGTGGTCGATATGGAGAAAAAGAAACATCAGTTTCGCGGGCTGAGTTACGCCAACTACAAAACTCACTAGTGGAGGCCATGGAGAAGATGATTGATAAACGTCTTCCTGTGGTGCGTGGTCGGGCTAAACAACATAGCTCAGCCAACTCTCGCTGTGGTCTATTTGGCCACAGTGGACAACATGGAGGAGGTGCTCATGGGCATAGCATTCGCCCCCGTGTGCTCATTGATGATGAAGATTACTGCGTGTCCCCCAATAGAAAAATTCAGCAAGAGTGCCACCAACCAAAATTGAGTGAGAGAAATCAAAAGGAAAAGATGAGACATTCCACCATACATGAGAAAGAGTGGCACCAACCAAAATTCAGTGAGAGAGTTCAAAATAAGAAGATGAGAGATTCCACAATATTTAAGGAGAGCCACAAAATTCTATGTGAGAGTGATCCACAAAAATTGAGAGAAAAGAGAGATGAATCATGTGAGGAATTATTTACTTCTAACATCATAATACCTTCTATTCTTGTTCCTTTTGCGATGCAGGTTCATGAAGAAAATGATGCTATGAATTATGATCAGCCTCCAATCTTCGATGAGGAAGAACAAGTGATTGTCAATGACAACGATACACATGCATATGTGGCTTCACAAGACATTGAAGTAATTGTGCATCAAAACCTATGTGAGAATGAGAGCCACATTGCCAAAATGAGAGAGAGTGAAAACAAAAGTGAGTTGAGTGATTTCACTCACTATAAGGTTGAGAGTGTCAACAATGAGAGTGTGAGGGCTACACCACAAAAAAATAGAAATTTAGAATGCAGGCCAAGTGAGGATATCTTTGAAAGTAACACTCTCATCTCTACTTCTAGTTTTGTCTTTCCAAATGTGCAGGTTGGTGATGAAAATAGGGAAGAGATGGATGCTCAAGACAACACCATACTTCTTGAGAGAAATGAGAAGGTAGCCATTCAACTAAACCCATTGTGTGTTGCCCAATACCGGAACCATGACATGGATAATGGTAAGATTTCAGAGGTGCAATCCTTGGTACTTGCACCACCAAAAAGTCTAAAAGTTATTGAAAATAAATCAGATTTGAGTTTGCAAAATAAAATGGCCAGTAATTATGATAATACATATGGTTCAAATGGGATTAACCATACACGAAATATTTGCACTGATTTGATTATTTCACATGTTCACCCATGTGTTGAAATTTTGCAAGTTGATAACCAAAGTTCAATCATTCATGATCTTTTCTATGGTTTGATATGGTTCATATACATGATGATTTGCATTCATATGTGTGACACGATGCATTATGTTTCAATGCTCATACATCTTAGAGATGACTGCACATTTCTCAACCCTTTAGTTAATTCATCAAAACCATCTAAGATCAACAATGAAGGTAAAAATACAGAGATTCAAACCTTGGTACATGTAGAATCATTAGATTTAAAATACATGAAAACTAAATCAAATCTGAATGTTCAACGCATACTGAGTACTTGCGATATCACTGTTTCAGCAATAAAACATAACCAAAACATTTGTGCTGATTTGACTGGAACTCATGTTGATGCAAGTGCTGAGTTTCTTTTTGATGAGAGTCTTTGTGCTTTGAATGATCCTTGCAACACTTCATATAACAACAAACAACACCTCATCCAGTCGATTACTTGTGCTGATTTGTTTACAAGGATATCTCCTCTTGAATGTTTGTGTTATATTATGCTTAACATGCCTATCAATATTGAACAAATGCTTGAAAAAATTTCTAACATAACATCTTTGAGTTCATTGAATACTACTCATAGCTTCCAGTTTACTTTTGTCTTGATTGGAGAACATGTTGTAGATACCTTCCAAGTTCATGCCATTTGTGTAACATATAACAAGCTTGCTGATTTAGACTAAAAAATGTTGAGAGATAAACAAAGGGAGAAATCTTTTAAGATGCAACAAATGCTTGTTGCTTATGGTTTCGATCAATTCATGTTGTCAGCATGTTTGTACCATCCACTTAAAGTTAGAAATCTTGTGCAAAGCAAAGCCTATACACTGAAAAGTTGTTCATCCACACCTTGGATCATTGAGTTTATAAATTATACTTCTAAACCCTTGAATAAATTTTGCTGCCACAATAATTTTTGGAATAACAATAGTTCTCAACATCCATTTGATGAAAAGTTTGATCTTCTAAAGATAAAACATGACAACATGAATCAAATGATTGGATTGGAAGAAATTTGTGTGCTACCATCCTCTAAACTGTTTGCAGGTTCACCAATGTTGAGAGAATGTTTCTTACATGGAAAAGGAAAGAATGTAAAAATAATTCATAATGGAACAAATGAACAAAACAAAAGGAATGATTATTGGAATTATCAAGTACATCCACCCTCTATTTTATCTAAGCTGTTTTCGGGTAAACAAAAGTCGTGGACGACTTTTCTTGAAGGGAGGGAGGATGATGGGACCATACCAAGACAATCAACATTCAAGCGTCCACTCAAGGTGAAATCTAAACTTAATTCCAAATCATTTAGGTTTCCACATACAAGGCTACTACTTGGTTTATATGATTATAGATTCAAACACCTTGCTATCATGGAACAAGAAGATTGCGATGTTATCACAACATTACAAACCGATGGCCTAGCACAACTCTTTGGATCAAAAGAGTTAGAGTCGAGGACGACTCTTTTTCAAGAGAGTGAGGATGATATGACCATGCCAGCAAGCAAGATGTCACAAGCTCCAAGTCAAGCTACAACAACTCAAGTTTTACCTACACCGACACCATCCCAAGTCATCGATGGACTGGTTACACGTAGTCATGCAAAGAAGCTACAACAAGAGGTCCACGCGCTACTTTGTGAGGTTCACTTTAACATTAATAATACCTAAGTGTTCTACCTTGATTGTACTCATGTATATAGAAGAAGAGAAGGATGAATCGGACTCTAAAGAACGGACTAGTGCAAGTCCTAGAAGACACTACAAAACGGACCAGAGAGTCAAAAACGGAGCAGTGGAAGTCAATAACGGACCAGTGCAAAGAAATTTTCATAACTTTTTACTCACAAAAGCTATGATGGCCCATGAGGACTTGATGGAAAGCTTGTCGAGTCTAATTTCCAATGAATCCAGTGGCGTCCAGTTTGGATACTCCATATTGCCTGCAGACCAGAATTAGTATAGACTGCTAAGAAGGTCAACAGTCTGTCTTGACAGAAAGTTGGTACAATTGCCGTGCAAAACTGTACCAATCTACAACGTTTCTTGGTGCATGGCATACATTGCTGGAAAGATCTTGGAGTCTAGTTTCACACTCAAGAAACGGTTCATTATTTGGACTTCCCAATAAAAAGTTATGGTTAGTTTATTGGAAACTGCTCTAGAGGCCAATAGTCACACGAAGCCAGTTCGGGAATCCATTCTGAGGTGTCCTTTCACATTGCCTTCTCCCACAAACTCTATTTCATTTTCATACCTATCTAGGAGGGTTGTTCCTAGTATAAATATCCCCTACCTCTAAGCTATCAGGAACCTTGGATTATTTGATAAACCACATGATATTGCAGCCGCGCTGCCGAGTGCCTTACTCAATCTTTGTTCTTCCTTGTTCTTCGTGGACTTGTGAAGTGAATCCTCTGGGTTCTCCTACTTCGTGCTCTACGGCTTCCGTTTGGCTAAGCCGTATTCTGTGGATTAGTTCTGGATTGTGGTTCTGCGGTCGTTCGGAGATCGAGTCGAAGTCTTCGCGGTTTCGATGCCTCTCTCCCCGTCGCTTGGTCGCATCCAACCTTTGTCAGGTATAAAGCTAGTTATCCGCTGTTCCCAGCAAGTTATCCTTGTTCTTTTGATCTACTGTCGTGAAGATCGGGCCACCCTCGTACCGATTCATATCGGTAGCCTATCAGCAGTTGTGGGCACTATGACCGAGTGTCGAAGAATCAGCCCATAGAGAGCACTTGGTCCTTGTGCGGACCAAGGGGGAGAAAGGCCCTTGCACAGGTGCTCCAACGTGGACTAGTGGAGACTGGCGACTCTCCGATACCTCAGCAAAACATCACCGCGTTTCTCTTGCTCTCGTCCTTTATATTCTAACATTTACTCTGAGTATTTTACATTCTTAGAAATGTCATGCTAGAATAGGATTGGAACTAGGTTGCAAAACTTTTATCTAGTAGCTCTCTAGAACACACTTAGGCACAAGGGTTGAATTGAGGCTTATAGGTTGCTTAATTTTTTAGAGAATCCCAATTCACCCCCCTCTTGGGCATCTTGATCATTTCACCAAGGTTCCACCCAGTTCAAAGGGGTTCTACATATTCGACCATACAATGCTTTGAAAGGAGCCATCTTAATGCTCTCCTAATAACTATTGTTGTATGAGAACTCAGCTAATGGTAACCACTTCACCCACGAACCTTTTGAAGATATCACATAGGCTCTCAACATGTCTTCCAGAATCTAGTTAACACGTTCTGTATGTCCCATAGTCTAACGATGGTAAGCAGAACTTCATACCAAGTGAGTACCCATATACTTATGCAAACATTCCCAGAAATAGGCACTGAACTGAGGTCCATGATCTGACATAATAGTGCGAGGCACACCATAGTGATGAACTATGTGCTCGAAGTACAACTCCGCAGACTAGTGTGGTTGATACTTAGTTCTAACAAGGCTAAAGCGAGCTACCTTGATTAGACGATCCACGATCACCTAGATAGAGTCATAACCTTTAACAGAAGGAAGAAGCCTGGAGATGAAATCCATACTAACTTCTTCCCATTTCCAATAGAGAATTAGCAAAGGTTGAAGTAGCTCGGCTTTCATGTGTACCATCTTAACATGATAGCAATTGTCACAATGAGCAACATATGCAGCAATTTCTTTCTTCATTTTAGTCCACCAAAAGAGAGGTTTGAGATCCTAATACATCTTACTGCTATTAGGATGGATAGACAGTTTAGAAGAATGAGCCTCAGATAAGATTTGGTTTTGGAGCTCTTTATTCTTCAGCACTACAAGTCTATCCTTGAACCACAAAATTCCATTCTCGCCAACACGGAAATACTTGGTTTCTTCCTCTTTCATATTTCTCTTGATATGGTGTATCCCCACATCAGTCTTCTGAAGCTCAATCACCCGGTTACAAAGAGAGCTTTCAAAAGTGATGTTGTAGAGTATAGTTGGATGAAGAAGATGAGACATTGGGGGATCATCAACTCTAACAAATTTGCAATGTGACTTCTAGCTCAAGGCATCCGCCACCACATTTGCCTTTTCCAAATGATAGTGCACTTGAAGGTTATAGTCTTTGATCAACTCTAACCACCTTCTCTAATGCATATTCAACTCAGGCTACATGAAGATATACTTAAGGATTTTATGAACAATATAAATATTGAAGATTACCCAATAGGTAATGCCTCTAGATCTTCAAGGCATGAACAACTGCTGCCAATTCTAAATCATGAGTAGGGTAATTGACCTCATACTTTTGAAGTTGGTGTGATGCATAGGCAATGACTCAGCCTTCTTGCATAAGAACAAAGCCAGACCCAATACTAGATGCATCACAATAAGACATCGAATGGCTTATCATATCAAGTTGTGCGCCTTCTTGCATAAGAACAAAGCCAGACCCAATACTAGATGCATCACAATAAGACATCGAATGGCTTATCATATCAAGTTGTGCTATGATTGGGGTTAAGGCTAAGGCATTCACAACTTGTGAAAAGCCTCATCACACTCTGGCATCCACAGGAACTTCTCATCTTTTTGTAGTAGACGAGTCATGGGATTGACTATTTTAGAAAAATCAGGGACAAAATAATGATAATAGCCAATCAAACCAAGGAAACTCGAAACCTCATGCATGGAGGTTAGGGCTGTAACAGAACCGTCCAATTTATAAGAATTCAAGAGAATTAGCGACCACGGAGGCAGTCGAGCCAATGGACTTGAACCCATATAAACCCGGTAGTCCGACGAAATCTCAAAAGACCTTGATTCAACCAACATACAACCAAGATCGTACATGATCAAGCATCGCCATCACAGATTACATACATTCATCACAGAACATAGTTTTACATCACATCAGAGTTTAAAAGTGGTTATTACAAACCAGAGTAGTAGCGGAAACAAAGTAGTTTTAAAACAACACAAACTCAGTTTATATTACATGCCAGTTCCATGGTCAAACCCAACAAAAGCACAACCGAAGATAAAGAAGGTGATCACGCCCATGATCTATTCATCGTCCGCCGCCAGATGATGACAGTTAGCACAGTAACCGTGGTAAACGACATCATCTGCAATAGGGGTAAATAAAACCCTGAGTACGAGAAGGTACTCAGCTAGACTTACCCGTCATAAACCAAAAATAATGTGACACCAAAGGAGTATGCAAGGCTGATCTTTGTGGACTGGTTTGACTCACCTTTTTCATAAAAAGCTTTAGATGTAAGTAACTTATGATAACATTTTAGCAGCAGGTTCATCACTTAACAACTATCCACTAGATTAGCACCTGTTCTAAACACACACTTGAGTACTTAAGCATTTCAGTAATAACCATATCTGAATTATCACTTAGCTATCGACATTCTCATCATAACCATTAAGTTTATTTAGTGAGTTCTACGTGCGACTGCCCGTGTCAAGTTCTCACTATCCGGGAGAGACGGCGATTCGAATCGATTCTTATCCAGCTGGAGGGGTATTCCTAGCACTCACCCAAGCATACTTCATGAGGGCAGCTCGGATCACCTTTAGCACAACTCCGGACCAATTCGCGGGTCCGTACGGCGCCGCACTCCCAGAGACCGCCAATCTGCCAGGGTCAGGACTCTAACCTGACACCTCGGTCTTACGCCATTGACTCCCCGCACATCCTTACTACCAACCGGGGTGCGCACTTTAACCAGATCGGGGTATCTAGCCGGAGATGCACTCGTAGGCTTCGCGGTCGGAACGACTTATCCGGCCAGCTAAGTGTTAGGCATGCGTTCAACATGACACGAGGACGTTACATCGAATCGGTCCTTAATCGACACAGACGGGGATAGATTCACACCCAAGACCTCCATGCCTTGTTGCTGCACTATTTTCATCCCACCCGGTCTCAATTTCATTATTAGCACAAGGTTATTTCCACGATAGCAAATATAGCCAACTGTGATCATCATCCACCTAACTCTCGCAGGTGACAGGAAATCACCCGGCTTCTACCGAGCTAGGCATGGCTAAGCATCAATTCGATCCTGGACCTACTTAGGTGAGGTATGAGGTGGACAAGGTTGTCATTATGCAGCAAGGGTGTCATATCAACGCCTAACACTTAATGCAACAATACATAACCATAGTCAATTGATAGCTGGACGTGATAATAAAAATAGTAGGAGGCTTATAATGCTCCGGGGCTTGCCTTCGACGTAGGTGGACGGGCGATGGTCGGGACACTCCGGCAAGTCCTCCTCCTCAGCTCCTTGAGGTGGCTCCCCTTGCTGTTCTTCCGGCTCCGGCAGCTCAAACTCTAAAACTGTCACGCCCTTGGGTACACCTATGCATGCATGACAAGGAGATAAATATAGAGAATGCACATATGATGCATGATGTCATGATGAAGAGCCAAAGGAACATAAAATAAGGTATAACATGAGCATAAACTCCAAAAATTAAGTGAATCATAGGATAACAAGTAAGTGCATACTTCTTCTCTGGTAGAGAGGCTAACTAGACAAGTTAATCAACCTTAGCTACTCCTACTCAGTCACTGGTTTCATAAACAGACTAACTTGTCACAAGTTTCAGCTATAACTTAAGCATCAGTTGGCCAAACCAAGCAAGTAGATACTTTATGGAAAGCTTAGTAAATTGTCTACAATTTACTTTTAGACATCCCAGAATGATTCCCAACCGAAATATGCTAAAATACACAAAGTTGGCTGGCTGTCCTGGAAGAATCCAGAGAGCAAGCACTTCGCAGCAGCTACTTGTAACATTTATAACTTTTAAACTACTCAACCAAAAGTCATGAAACTTGGACACGAAATAGATAAGAAAGTTAGCTACAAGTTTGTTATAGACATGTTTTCCAGAAAACATTATCTTCAATTAGTTCTTAAGCAATTGCTAACAGCTACACAGAATTGCTCTAGGAAAGGCATAAATAGCAAAAATAATATTTTGCACATAACAAGAATGTATCAAAGGGTCAATCCAATTGCACCAGTAGGTAGAACATGTCTAAGAAACACTAGAGAACATCATGGCAAGGTCTAAACTTATTTCTATCATTACCTTTTCCATTTATTTAGTTATTAAGGTGATTTGATGATCATGCATCCCAAGTGCTCCAAGAATTCTAAGAAAATTACAGCAAGCTACTTATGCTAACACAAGGTTACTGTAAAATTTTCAGGGCACTTGCACATATAGCTTGTGAGATACAAAAATAACAAGCTAGCAAAGGCATGCAAGGCATAAATGTGAAACCCTATCAAAAGGTGTCAAACAACAGATTTCAGATTTTTCCCAGCTTTGTTTACACATGAGTACAACACTCAGCAAGTTTCACCACAAAAGGAGTTATAACTTATCTATTAAAAATACCACAAGAAACTCCTATTTAAGCAAGAATTGTTTATAACTTCACAATCAGGCCTCCAAAAATCATGATAAATTTATCAGTGCCTATACATGTCATGAATAATAACACCCTAAATGTGCAAGGCCACCAGATCAACAGATCTTAAGATATCATTATCCCCTATAAAATCAAGATTAAACCATATATATTTATTTCTGCAAAAACATGGCATGTTTCATATTTTTATTAAAAACTAGACTCATACCGGAATCTAGAAAAATTGGAATTGCATCATTTGGATCTTTAAAACTCCAGATATGAATTTTACAGAATCAACACAGGATCTGCAAAACAGTGAACCAGGGATGTGAGAGAGAGACTGACAGGTGGGATCCGCTGACACATGGGACTCATGCGACAGAGAGACAGAGACAGGGGAGACACTCGTCGCTGGCGAAACTCGACGACGGCGACGTCTCGGTCGGATCCAGGGGCATCTACGTATTCCACTCCTCAAGGCGGACTCAGCGACCTACTTTACCAGCGCTCTACTGGACCCTAGGATGCTCGCCGTTGTGAATGGCGGCTCGGCGGCGTTGCGGGCGATACGCCGGCGGATCTAGGCAACGGCGACGCGGTAGAGCTTGCGGACGAGCAAGAGGGACTCAAGAAGAAGCTATAGGAAGAAGAATCACGGCCGGAGTTGAACCAGAGAGGTCTGGCCACGTTGCCGGTGATCTCTGTGAACTCCGGCGAGGTGGAGCTCGCGACGGAGTTGGCAATGCGACCTCAACGGTGCTCGGCTACGGAAAAGGAGTGGACGTCGAGGTAGAGGACGTCAAGGCGGAGCTCTGGGCGGACTGGTTCAGCCGGAGACATGGTGGAGCGACCGGAAGAGCTCGCCGAAGCGCGGCGGAGCTCGCCGTGGCAATGGCAGAGTGAAATGGAGCGCTCTGAGCGAGTGGAGGTCGCGTCTGAGGCATCCACTCGGTGCGTGGCGACTTGTGGACGCCGTGGGAGCTGACAGGGGGGCCGTCGATGGCGTACGGCCGACAGGTGGCCGGACACGCGGCGGCGGGTGAGCTCTGTCCAATCTGAAACGTTTTTTCTGAAACGTCGATTGTAGTGACTGAATCCCGAAGTTGGTCGACGTTTTACTCTCAGCTCACTCGATGGCTTTGGCTCGGATTTTGTCCTTTGGATAGAGCTACACGAGTTCTACAAGTTTGCTTAAAGGATCAAAGTCTAACTCGGCCTGGATTTCAAACTACAACACTCCCAAGTACCCTACCTCGAAACTGTGAGATTCCAGACTTAGCCAAATTCGGCAAAGTGTGAAAACAGCACTGATTTCTGGCTTGTGGGCTAAATTTGAATGTGTTCCATGTATTTTCATGAACAGTCATCAACATAACTTTTGTAGCTTATAAAATTTACTACAACTTTGCTTTAGGTGCCATTTACATGCAAGGTCTCTAACATCAGTTTCATAAAACACCTTTGAAAGGAGGTCTAGGGAGTCAAATAGGCCAATCTAGGGTTAACCATGACTTAGGGGCATTTTTGGCCAAAACCCCCAACATGAACTTTGTTCAAAATGTTGTTCTAAACATGATCAAGGTATTTTGGAAGACAGTGTACACTTGTATGCATTGGTCACCTACTAGAATCACTCAAATCAAACCACACAAGTAATTTAATCATACATGGGACACATAAGATGACATGTGATCATGATGTATGCTTATGAATGAGCATGATGATGCTTATGTTGATGCAATGCTCATGGTTAACATGCAAGCTAACACCAGTAGTGTTACAAGGGCCTTCCAATATAGCACTTTTTGCACCTTAGTCGGATAAACAAAAATCTCTTCTTCACACAAGACATGACCTAAGAATGGTACTTTCTTTAGCTAGAACTCGCACTTACTAAACTTTGCATATAGCTGGTGTTCACGTAAGCGCGTCAAGACCACATGCAGTTGTTCCGCATGCTCTTCTTCATTTTGAGAATATACCAAGATTTCATCAATGAAGACCACTACAAATGTCGAGGATGTCAATAGGGGGTATCCCAGCCAACACTCACAACGAGAGGATTCACAAACAAATTGAGGCTCCACCTCGAAGGTCCGACATAAATACGTGATCACAGGGGCACAGTGTCAATTGTGGCCTCGAACACGGAGACAGGGTCCAGCGAATCGATAGGGGCTCGATAGCCAGCGACCGTCGAATACGGAAGTAGCTCGAGCGAGTCGACAGGCCTCAAGCGCAAAAGCGTCCCCCGCCGCCTATCGCGGGAATGGAAGTTAGGGCATTTAATGCTACTGCCATGCTCCGACCTAACTCGACAGTCACGGGAAGTGTGATAGGGGAACAAGCATCCGTCAAATCTCCACTTTTTGCAGCTTTATCCCCAAGGTTGGATGAAGGTACGATTCGGTACAGCATGGCAGACGTGATATCCCATCGCGGGGCCCCTCGAGACGCACGAAGTCAGCGGGCTCCCACGTAGCAAGGCCGCTCGAGCCGCACGGCCCTCGAGCAGACACGTTCCTTCCCAGGAATGGATCAGGCGATGGAAGTCAGTGCTTCAACCACCCCAGACATGACTACTGCCACAACGTACAAGCATGCCCGCACCCAAACCAATACCAGACGATGTACAGGACTTGAATTCAGGAAATGTACGCACCATCATCACCAAAGTACCCTCTAACAAGATGGGTCGAGGCCATGCCAGTACGGAATCCTCGAGTAAGCTAGCACCATACCCCTATCGAGGCTTATTATAATGCCTACACCCTGTAACCTAGGTCTCCCCGAGGAACTATAAAAGGGGACACTAAGGGTGAGATCCAGAGAACACAACTCGTAGAACACGATCCTCACACACCACCAATAGCTAGGACTCAGAACTGTTGGCCACATCCACTTGTATTCACCCCTGTATAAGCACTTAGGTGCAAGATAATACAAAGTCTCCCCCCACTGGACGTAGGGCCTTCTCTTACCTGAATCAGGATAAATCTTTGTGTCATTCTTGTATCACCATCGGGAAAAGGGAGCACGCTCACAAATTCACTCGTTGGTGTCACCCCCCGGGGTCAAAACACCGACAGTTGGTGTGCCACGTAGGGGTCCTATGTGTTATCACCGATTTCCCATCTCTTTCCGGATGGCCACTCACGTCTCACCGACCCCATGCTCCACGGTGATTTGGTTTGGGAACCTTGAGTTCATGTACACCGGCTTCGGCTATGATATGATCCTGCACTCAATCAAAGGACCTGGAGGGGCTCGTGTCATGTTCACACGATCAAAGGCTCAAAGATGGCCTCGCCACCATGCTTCCCCGCCCAAGAGGAGGCATGGCCAGCATTGCCACCACCCCACCGCTGTTGCACGATCATCGCCTCGTGCGGGACGAGCAACGGTGGAGGAGCCGACAGCTCCACGCACCGAGACCATAGTCATGACAGCCAGACATCAGAACGGCCGCGCGACAGCATCAGGCGCAGCGTACCCCACGCACCCTCGCCTCCATCTGCACTATTGCCACACAGTCTGTTCGGCTCGAAGAGGATGCTCCTATTTGGGTTGGACAACGCCGCGACATCGCTCGCCAGGATAATATGTTCGGGCGTCGGGACGAGCATAGAGCGACCACTGATCCTCCCGCCTGACGTACACGGCAGCAAGCTCAACAAGTAGCTGAGTAGTCAGGTTTCCCCCAGATACGCGGGCTTCGATGCCTAGGACCTAGGCGATACACCATCACCATGCTCAGACAGCAGTTAGCGGCGGAGGTGCGTGAATGTTTTGATACCGCTGAGCCAGACCCCGACTCTGAATCTGACAGCTAGGACCCTACAAGGGAGTGCTTCAACATCGATGGGGCCGTGGCTACCACGGACGATACGCAGGACACCACCGCCGGTGCTCGAGCTCCCACAACAAGGGAAGATCATAGGACACCTGGGAACGACGAGCAGGTGGACCCACCGCCTTAGGACGACAAAGCCGTGCAACTTGCGTAGCTGCGAGAGCTCAAAGCCAAGCTAGATGAGGATCACGAGCGCCTCAGCCAGCTTGAGGAGGCCCTCGAGTGAGACCAACCGCACCTGCATAGCGAGGGCGCGCATGGTCGTGCTTGAGATGTGTACCAACAAATTGTCGGGGACGAGGAACCAGAGCCGCTCGTCAGCCGCTTCCCTCGAGCCGGTCAGAACATCGTGGCGGCAACCATGCTGCTACGTAACATGCCTGAACCCTCAAACTCCTAGGCACGACACATTCGAGATGAGGTGCAGGGTCTGCTCCACATGGTGGCAGCTTAGCAAGCCGAGAGGGAGGTATCGGTTCATCAGGAGTCGCCGCCTCGAGGCAAGAAAACACTTCCCGTCCAGGAGCGCCTCGTCGACAATCGAGGCCAGCACGACGCTCGACATGACATCAACGAGCACCACCATCGTAGACATGGGGATGCTGAGGAGCGTGGCTACAGCGCTCACTGCGGTGGACGTTATCATAGCGATGAGGTCCGAATGCCTTCAGAGCTCCCGGGCCCTAGAGTCTTCAGCAGGGCGATCCGCAACACACCACTGCCAAGCCCGTTCTGACCCCCGACCAGCATCGCCAAGTACAATGGTGAAACCAAGCGAGAACTATGGCTGGCGGACTTCTGGCTGGCATGCCAGTTGGGAGGCGCTCGAGGAGACGATCGAGCCATCATCCGGCAGCTACCGCTCTTCCTCTCTAACACCGCTCGCAGGTGGCTCGAGGAGCTCCCTGCCAACCAGATCCATGACTGGACTGACCTGGTCTGGGTGTTTCAAGGGAACTTCAAGGGGACTTATATATGCCCTGGCAATTCATGGCACCTCAGCAAGTGCAAGCAAAAATCCAGAGAATCTCTTCGAGAGTATGCTTGATGCTTCTCCAAGCAATGCACTGAGCTCCCGCACATCCCCGACCATGACGTCATTTTGGCTTTTGTCTCAGGTACCACATGTAAGGATTTGGTGCAAGAGTTAGGCCGAAATCGTCTGCAGACCATCAACGAGCTGATGGACGTAGTGGCGAACTACGCCGCTAGCGAGGAGGCGGTCGGCGCTTTCTTCAACCACGAGAACGACAAGGGCAAGGCGCCAGCGGACGACGACGAGGGCCCTAGCAAAGGGCCCAAGAAGAACAAGAAGAAGAAGGCGCGGTAGATCAAGCGGGAGGTCCTCGATGATGATTTCGTCGCCGCTGTTGAGCGCAAGAAGCCTCGAGGCCCCCTAGAGGGGGCCTCTTTGATAAGATGCTCAAGAAGCCATGCCCTTACCACAAGGGAGGGGCCAATCACAGGCTCGAGGACTACTACATGCTAAAAAAGTACTTCGACAGCCTGGGGTTGAAGAAGGACGACCAGAGGAAGGATGAAAGCGACGACAAGGGCAGAAATAAAGAAGATGATGGGTTCCCCGCCATCCACGACTGTTACATGATCTACGGCGCACCCTCAACATAGCTCACCTCGAGGCAACGTAAGAGGGAGCGCCGCGAGGTCTTCACAGCAAGGATGGCAGTGCCACAATACCTCAACTGGTTGAGCAACCCCATCACCTTGGACCGCGACGACCACCCCGACAAGGTTGTCGCTCCCAGCGTCTACCCGCTCGTCGTCGACCCCATCATCGTCAACACTCGGCTCTCAAAGGTGTTGATGGACAGCGGCAGCAGCCTCAACATCATCTACCTCGAGACCCTCGACCTCCTTGGTATCGAGAGAGCACAGCTCCAACCTAGCGCTAGCGGTTTCCATGGCGTCGTGCTAGGGAAGAAGGCGTTGCCGGTGGGTCGAATCGACCTGCAGGTCTGTTTTGGCACGGCGACCAACTTCAGGAAGGAAACCCAAACTTTTGAAGTGGTGGGTTTTCGAGGCACTTACCATGCCATCATCGGATGCCCGAGATATGCCAAGTTCATGGCAATTCCCAACTACACTTACCTGAAGGTGAAGAAGCCCGGGCCTAAGGGAGTTATCATCGTCAGCTCCTCTTACGAGCACGCATACGAATGCGACGTCGAGTGCATCGAATATGGGGAAGCTGTCGAAAGCTCCACCGAGCTCGCCTCAAGGCTCGAGGCCCTCGCTACTGAGGCTCTAGAGCCTAAGTGCCATGCAGGCAGCTTCGAGCTAGCAGAGGGCACGAAGAAAATCCCGCTCGACCCCAACAACTCTGACGACAAGGTGCTGACGATCAGCGCTGACCTTGACCCCAAATAGGAAGTCGTGCTCGTCGACTTTCTCCATGCAAACGCCGACATGTTTGCATGGAGTCCCTCGGACATGCCTGGCATACCGAGGGATGTCGCCGAGCAATCCTTGGATATTCAAGCCGATTCCAAGCCAGTGAAGCAATGCTTGCGCCGCTTCGACGAGGAGAAGTGCAAGATCATTAGCAAGGAGGTCCACTTTTGGAATGTACTGCTACGTGACCATGCCCTTTGGGCTTCGAAATGCCGGAG
This sequence comes from Sorghum bicolor, assembly GCF_000003195.3. NCBI lineage: Eukaryota > Viridiplantae > Streptophyta > Magnoliopsida > Poales > Poaceae > Sorghum > Sorghum bicolor. The sequence goes on from NC_012871.2 coordinate 43,664,795, forward strand.
CAAGGTACCAACGGTGCATGCTCCATGTTTTTGGAGAGCACATAGGGTCGACGGTCGAAGCGTATGTCGACGACATCGTTGTCAAGTCAAAAAGACAGGGCGACATAATTCAAGACCTCGAGATCGCCTTTGGTTGTCTGCGCACGGATAAAGTCAAGCTCAACCCTGAGAAATGCATCTTTGGCATGCCTCGAGGCATGCTTTTAGGATACATAGTCTCCTAGCGTGGCATCGAGGCTAAACCCAAGAAAGTCATGGCCATCACCAAGATGGGACCTATTCGAGACGTCAAGGGCGTAAAGAAAGTAACGGCACTGAGCCGTTTCATCTCGAGGTTGGGGGGAAAAGTGTTGCCATTGTACTGACTCCTGAAGAAAGCTGAGCGCTTTAACTAGACCATCAAGACTGAGGAAGCCCTCGACAAACTAAAAAGGATGTTGACCACCGCTCCGATCCTAGTGCCCCCTCGACCCGCTGAACCTCTGCTCCTTTACGTCGCAGCAACGACCCAGGTCGTTAGCGCGACTCTGGTGGTCGAAAAGCCGAAGGAAGGGCACGCACAACCAGTTCCACGGCCGGTCTATTTCATCAGTGAGGTTCTCTCAGAAACGAAGGTGTGATACCCCTAGATCCAAAAGCTAATCTATGTTGTGGTCCTCGCTCGACACAAGCTGCAACATTATTTTCTCGATCATCCGATCACGGTGGTCTCGTCCTTCCCATTGGGCGAGATCATCCCGAATCGGGAGGCCACCAGGAGGATCACCAAGTGGTTAGTGGAGCTCATGGGGGAGACCCTCACCTATGCGCGTCGCAAAGCCATCAAGTCTCAAGCACTAGCAGATTTCGTCACGGAATGGACAGACACCCAACTCCCCTTGCTCAGGTCCAAGTAGAACTATGGACGATGTACTTCGACGGGTGACTCATGAAGACAGGAGCTGGAGCAGGCCTGCTATTCATCTCACCTCTCGGTGTCCACATGAGAGGTCCAATGCCTCGACATTCGAGGTGACTCCCAGATAGTCATCGATCAAGTCATGAAAGCCTCGAGCTGCCATGACCCAAAAATGGAGGCTTACTGCAAAGAAGTACGCAAGCTTGAGGACAAGTTCCACAGCCTCGAGCTCATTCACGTCGCACGGTGATACAATGAAGCGGCCGATGAGCTTGCCAAAATTGCGTCCATGCAAGGCACTATCCCACCAGACGCATTCTCAAAGGACATGCTTGAACTGTCTGTCGACCTAGGCTCAGGGGCTAGTGTCGAAACCTCCACCACCGAGCCTACCGACGCAATCGAGGCCCTACTGACGGCGGTAGAGGTAATGGAGGTCGAGCAAACTCCTCAACGCCTCGGTTGACCAATTGACTAGCGCACGCCTTTCCTCGACTGCTTAATCTAGGGTGAATTACTAGAAGATCAAGCTAAGGCTCATCGTATCGCTCGACGAGCCAAAATGTACGTGATCTATGTCGAAAGCAAAGAGCTATACCGACGAAGTCCGACCGGGATCTTGCTACACTGCATCACCATAGAGGAAGGTCGAAAGCTCCTCGAGGATCTACCCTCGGGGGCTTGTGGCCACCATGCGTCTCCAAGAACCCTCGTTGGCAACGCCTTCCGACAAGTTCTCCAAGTGGATCGAGGCTCGTCGCTGATGCCATCGAACTCGTTCGCTCATGCCACGGGTGCCAATTTTACGCCAAGCAAACCCACCTCCCTGCTCAGGCACTGCAGATGATCCCCATCACTTGGCCGTTTGCGGTGTGGGGCCTCGACCTTGTGGGTCCCCTCCAGAGGGCGGCGGGAGGATACACCCACCTGTTGGTGCCCATCGACAAGTTCTCCAAGTGGATCGAGGCTCGACCCATCACAAACATTTGCACCGAGCAGGCTGTCCTATTCTTCACCAACATAATCCACCGGTTTGGGATTCCCAACATCATCATGACCGACAATGGCACACAATTCACCGGCAAAAATTTCTTGGACATCTGTGACTGGCATCACAACCATGTGAACTGGTCTGCGGTAGCTCACCCTCGAACCAACAGCAAGGTCGAGCATGCCAACGGTATGATCTTGTAAGGGCTCAAGCCTAGAATCTACAACCAGTCGAGAAGCTCTCCTCGGTCCTGTGGAGTTTACGAACGACGCCAAGCAGAGCCACGAAATATACCCCGTTCTTCATGGTCTACGGCTCTGAGGCTGTGTGGGGGGATAGACCCCTATACCCTTACGGCTAGACTTGGGCCAGGAGGCTTGGCCCATTACGAGATGAGTTCAAGGCTTGATCCGACAGCCTGGAGTTTCACGCAAGGAAGCAAGATGTGGAGATCAAGCAGGATTCTAGTCGGTTAGAATAGGAATTGATATCGAACTATCTATGACAATTGTAACCGACTAGGATTAGTTTCCAGATCTGTAACCCTGCCCTTCAGACTATATAAGGAGAGGCAAGGGACCCCCCTAGGACATACGATTCTCTCAACACAAATCAATACAACTAGACGCAGGACGTAGGTATTACGCCAACTCGGCGGCCGAACCTGGATAAAAAGCTTGTCCGTGTCTTGCGTCACCATCGAGTTCGTAGTTTGCGCAACGTCTACCGATAAACTACTACCGTGGGTATACCCCAAGGTAGACTGTCGACCAGCTTTCGTCGACAGTGGCGCGCCAGGTAGGGGGTGTGCGTGCAACTTTTCCGGCGAACAAGATGGTCACGATCCCAGCTTCCGCGACCGTGCCTGAAGGCCTCACGTTCACCGTTGGCCAGATCACGTGGACGACGTGCAGCGGCGGCCTCACGACCACAGTTTCGAAAGAGACCCGGATCCAATCTGAGATCACGCCGTCTCCGACCACACACGTGGCGGCACCGAGCGCCCGACCACCGTTCCCGCTCTACAAGGGAAAGAAGATCGACAGCTCGGACCTTCTCCAAGCGCTTGATCGCGCTGACTCCAAGCTACTCGAAGTTTCCCAACTAGTAGACGGAGTTCTACGTCGGCCCGACCAAGCAGCTCCAGCGGATTTCTTCAAACCCCGCCGGCCAACTCGTGTCGCCACACACGAACGGCTGGGAACGTCTCTGACGACAACCTCAACACCCTCAGGACGATCCGTCGAGCTCAAGAAGGAAGATTATCCTTGCAGCCTGAACAACTCAGCCTCTGTTTACTCACAGCACACCCAATCCGTTTTCAGCAAGGCGGTTTGGTCGCCGACAAGGAACGATCGTCACTACGTCAACATGGTGACGATCCGAGAACTACGGGACGGCCAGGTTTCCAGCACCAACTCGAGCACCGGTTCCGTCCCCACCGAGGTTATAAACACCGAAGACGAGGACTACGACCTGGATTTTCCATCACACCCTCCGGGTTTCCCCCGATTCCCGATATTTCCCCCCCGGCGAGGAGATATTGTGTTCAATGTCAGCGCCGACGAACCGGTCGTTGATGGAGAAACAGATGACCAGAGGCAACTCCGCGAACAGCGCAACGCCGATCGCGCCCGACGACGCGCAGACGAGCAACAACAAATGCTACCAAATAATCTCAACGATGCCTTTGACATGGTCGGGGACCAGCCAGTCTACAAAACGCCAAGCGCCAACGTGGCTGTCGCCATGGCTAACCTAGATCGGCTTCCTGATACCCCCGAGTGCTAGGGAGTCCGGACCAGCATCCGAGCACACCTGATCGCTGCAATGGGACAGACAGCCACTCTGCTCAAGAGAGTCCAGGACGTCTCTTATACGGAAGCCGCCTCCGACCAGACTAATCGTAGCCGGGCCTCACCGTCTCCCAGCAGGCGTCACCGCAGCCGCTCTCCCGACAACCGTCGAAAGGACTCACGGCGCGACGATGGTGGTCGGGACGCCGACGGTCGCCGCAAGCAGAACTGCGTACGCGGCCAAGAAGTAAACCAGCACAGGGATCTCCGCCACAACATCCCTCCCAAAGATGCCCGGGACCGCATCAACAGGCGCGCCACAGAGAGAGCAGTCCACGAAAACCTGCGCCGCATCGAGTACGACGCAACGCACGGTCCTCCGGGCCTAAGACAGTTCTCCTCACACCTCCGCCAGGTCGTGTGGCCCCGCAATTTCAAGCTCGAAAAACTTAAAAAATACGACAGCAAGGAAAATCCAGAGAACTGGATCACCCTCTATGAAATCGCCGTCCGATCAGCGGCAGGGGATGAGCACGTCATGGCTAACTACTTCCCCGTAGTCCTCGACCAGGCTGGTCATCAGTGGCTTCTTGGCTTGCCCGAGGACTCCTTCGACTCTTGGGAAGAGCTACGCCAGGCTTTCATCGACAACTTCATCGCCACATGCGAGCAGCCTGGAAACAAGTATGACCTTGAAAGGATAAGGGACAGGAAGAACGAACCTCTGCACGATTACATCCGACGATTCTCGGATATGCGCCTCAAAATCCCAAAGATTTCCCACGACGAGGCCATCTCAGCCTTCATCAAGGGCCTGCGTTTCCACGAAGCGCTGAGGAACAAGCTGTTGCGTAAACGTCCAACAACGGTAGCAGAGCTCCTCGCCACGGCCAAAAATTACGCCGATGCCGACGACGCAGAAAAACTAATCTGAGACGATGCGAGAGGTCCCGACCAGCCTCCCCGGCGAGATGACGGTCGTGGTCGCTACGACAGCAGAAACCACCGCCGCTCCGACAACCGTGATCACCGAGAGGGTTGGGATCGGCGGCGCGACAACCGCGACGATTTCAGAGGAAAGCGCCCTCGCGACTACGACCATGAAGTAAACACGGTCAAGCGTCCCAACGGACGACGGGACTACCAAGAAGACTACAACAAAATGTTGAAGGGACCATGCCAACTGCACCCAAAGTCTAATCATACCATGGAAGAGTGTCGCGTCCTCAAAAGCATCTATACACGGCGGGCCGCCCAAGACGACTCCGCCAAGAAAAACAACAAGCTTGACGGGCACGACCACGAAGATGAGGACGAGGACCAAGATAGGGACCCCCGACACCAGTACGTCAGCCCCACCGACGTGGTCCACTCCATTTTCGGGGGCAAGGTCTCCATTCAATCCAAGCGAGAAAGAAAGCTGTTAAAGAGAGCCTGCCTCAACATAGACAGCACGAACGGGCTGATCGCAGACCCAAAATTCCCCCCGTGGTCCCACAGGGAGATCTCGTTCAGCAGGAAGGACCAGTGGGCCGCTATCCCAGAGCCGGGTCGTTTCCCCCTGATTCTGGACCCTTGCATCAACAGCATCAGATTCGAGCGCGTGCTCGTGGACGGGGGAAGCTCCATTGACATCCTCTTTCGCAACAGCCTGCCCGCCCTCAAGATATCTCCTGCACAACTAAAACCTTACGACGCCCAATTCTGGGGGGTTTTGCCGGGTCAAAGTTCAGTGCCTCTCTGACAGATAACATTGCCTGTCCAATTCGGCACACCCGACCACTTCCGGACGGAGTTCATCAACTTCGTGGTCGCCGATTTCGACGGGACCTATCACGCTATACTGGGCCGACCATCGCTGACAAAGTTCATGGCAGTCCTGCACTACTCATACCTGGTCCTTAAGATACCTACGGAGAAGGGTGTCCTAACCGTCAGAGGCAATGTTTACACTGCGTATACCTGCGAAGAGGAGAGCTTCAAGATCACCGAAGCAATCGACCTCTCAATCCGCATGGCAGAAACAGCAACTCAAGCCGCGCAGCTGCTTCCCGACCAGCTCCGATTACCTGAGCAGGAGACAGCCAGAAAGAACTCAAAATCCAAGGAGCACAAAGAAGTACAACTGGTCGACGGCAGCCCCGAGAAGACGGCCCTCATCGGGGCCAACCTGGATCCAAAATAGGAAGACGCGCTCGTCAGGTTTCTTAGGGACAACGTAAGCGTTTTCGCATGGAAACCCGCAGACATGCCCGGCGTCCCACGAAACCTGATCGAGCACTCCTTAAATGTCTCGAAGACCGCAAGACCAATCAAGCAAAAGCTGCGACGGTTCGCTCGTGACAAAAAGGAGGCTATTAGGACAGAAATCACACGGCTTCTAGCAGCCGGATTCATAAAAGAAGTGTATCACCCCGATTGGCTCGCCAATCCGGTTCTTGTACGCAAAAAGAATAATGAATGGAGAATGTGCGTTGATTACACTGATCTCAATAAACACTGTCCTAAAGATCCTTTTGGTCTCCCTCGCATCGACGAGGTGGTCGACTCAACGGCCGGATGCGAACTCCTCTCCTTTCTGGACTGCTACTCTGGTTATCACCAGATTTCGCTAAAAGAAGAAGATCAGATCAAAACATCTTTTATTACACCTTTCAGCGCATACTGCTACACGACCATGTCTTTCGGACTCAAAAACGCCGGAGCCACTTATCAAAGGGCCATGTCGAGGCCTATGTGGACGACGTGGTCGTAAAAACAAGGGACGCGAGCACCCTAATCGACAACTTAGACCGAACTTTCAAGGCACTCAATAGGTACAAGTGGAAGCTCAACCCCAAGAAATGCATTTTCGGCGTTCCTTCCGGTCTACTGCTCGGCAACGTTGTCAGTTGCGACGGCATACGACCAAACCCTTCAAAAGTAAAGGCGGTACTCGACATGCGACCACCGAAGAACGTAAAGGATATCCAAAAGCTAACCGGATGTATGGCCGCCCTCAGTCGCTTCATCTCAAGGCTAGGAGAAAAAGGCCTCCCTTTCTTCAAACTATTAAAAGCGTCGGAAAAATTTTCTTGGACAGAAGAAGCCGACACCGCATTCAACCAGCTTAAGACCTTCCTCACTTCACCACCTGTCCTTACAGCGCCTCAGCCCAATGAAGACCTACTCCTTTACATTGCTGCAACCGACAGGGTTGTTTCCACGGCAATAGTGGTCGAGCGAGGTGAACCAGGTCACGCCTACAAGGTCCAGAGACCAGTTTATTTCATAAGTGAAGTCTTAAACGAGTCCAAGGCCAGGTATCCACAAATACAGAAGCTCATATACGCCATTCTAATAACGTCAAGAAAGCTGAAGCACTACTTCGACGGCCATCAAGTCCTGGTGACAACCAGTTTCCCTCTCGGGGACATCCTGCGCAATAAAGACGCCAATGGCAGAATCGTGAAATGGGCAATGGAATTATGTCCATTTTCCCTGGAGTTCCAGAGTCGCACCACTGTCAAGTCTCAGGCCCTGGTCGATTTCATTGCTGAATGGATGGACCTCAACGAGCCTTCCGTTCCCGATGTCTCAGACCACTGGTCAATGTTCTTTGACGGGTCCTTGAACATCAACGGTGCCGACGCTGGGATACTGTTCGTATCACCCAACAAGGACAAACTGCGCTACGTCCTTCGGATCCTTTTTCCGGCATCAAACAACGTCGCCGAATACGAAGCATGCTTGCATGGCATAAGACTAGCCGTTGAGCTGGGAGTCAAGCACCTCTATGTTTATGGCGACTCCGCTTTGGTCATCAACCAGCTCAACAAGGAGTGGGACGCAACCCACGAGAAGATGGATCTCTACTGCAAAGAAATTCGCAAATGGGAAACCAACTTCTACGGCATAGAGTACATCCACGTGGTCCGGGATAAGAACCAAGCAGCAGATGCGTTGTCGAAGTTAGGCTCATCTCGGGCCCAGATCCCGCGGGGTATTTTCGTCCAGGACATCCACGAGCCGAGCGTAGGCTCCTCCCTGGTCAACAAGCAACCCACCGAGGCAATGCTCATAGACGACGCCACTCCGACAACCGGTGGGCGTGACTGGCGTACCCCGTTCATCAAATACATATCGGACGGGACAGGCCTTCAGGACAAAACAGAGAACGAGCGCCTCATTCGACGATCAAAGAACTACATCCTGGTCGACAGCAAACTCATGCGGAAAAACGCAAGCTCCGAAGTACTGCTCAAGTGCATACCCCAAGATGATGGTATCAAGCTCTTAGAAGACATACATGCTGGATCCTGCGGCAATCACGCCGCATCCAGAACGCTGGTCGGAAAGGCTTTCCGAGCAGGTTTTTATTGGCCAACCGTGGTCGGCGACGCAGAAAAACTGGTTCGACATTGCGAAGGATGTCAGTTTTTTGCTAAGAGGACCCACGTACTTGCCCACGAAATTCAAACCATCCCGTCGTCTTGGCCCTTTGCTTGCTGGGGGCTTGACATGATCGGGCCATTTAAACCAGCCCCGGGCAATTTCAAGTTTGTTTTCGTGTTAATCGACAAGTTCTCCAAGTGGATTGAATACATGCCTCTGGTCAAGGCAACCTCCGAGAAGGCTGTGGAGTTCCTCAATCAAATCATACACAGATTCGGCATCCCGAACAGCATAATCACCGACCTGGGCACTCAGTTTACTGGCACCACTTTTTGGGACTTCTGCGATGACAGAGGCATAGTCATAAAATACGTGTCAGTGGCACATCCACGTGCCAACGGTCAAGTTGAACGTGCTAACGGAATGATCGTTGACGCCCTAAAGAAAAGGTTGTACACCGAAAACGACAGAGCACCCGGTCGATGGATGAAAGAATTGCCGGCAGTGGTCTGGGGCCTCCGAACTCAGACCAGTCGAAACACAGGGGTGTCTCCCTACTTCATGGTGTACGGTTCAGAGGCGGTCCTGCCATCTGACATACACTTCGGATCTCCTAGAATCGAACACTTCGACCAGGCGACCGCCGACAACGCCAGAGAACTCGAAATCAATTGCATGGAGGAAAAGCGTTTAGACTCTTGTCTCCGAACAGCAAAATATCTCGCGGCAGTCAGGCGATACTACAACAGGAACGTCAAGGACCGTTCCTTCGTGGTCGGCGATCTGGTACTTCGATGGAAAACAAGCCAGGAGGGAATGCACAAGCTATCCACTCCCTGGGAAGGACCCTTCGTGGTGACCGAGGTCACACGGCCTACGTCCTACAGATTGGCATACCCAGACGGAACACGAGTGCCTAACTCTTGGCACATAGACAAACTGCGATGATTCTATCCATAAAGTTTTAATAACTTTCCTTTGTAAGTATCTTATCATTGTTAATAATGAAATTCTCTATTTTTTTTGCCTATACCTTGTCGCACACAGCACTCGGCAAAACTTCTGCAATGGATGCTCTTAACGACTACCAAGACGAATACAGTGACACGTCACTCAGATAATCTTACAGCGCTCAAAACAACAGTCATGACAAAAAGCAAACTTTATTACAAACTTTACATACAAAGTTTACAATAAATACCCTGACGGGCAGACACTAGTCTATTCCTACAGACTACTCTATTGGCCTAGCTGCTCGGGCTGATCACCCGCCTGGCCCTGCTGCCCGGACGAAGGGGTCGGGGCCACCGGCGCCTGGCTGGTCGAGACCGCAGGCGTCGACTGCCCATCTCCCGCAACGGACGCGCCCGACAACTCCCTGGCCGACCTATCTGAACTCGGCTGGTCTGGGGGAGTGGCCGTTCCGCACAGATTGATGTCGCCGATCACTGTCGACGACAAGTCCAGCAGACTACCCCGAAGCTCGTCCGCTTCCTGTGGGCCGACCTCCTTCGGGTACCCCTTCTCCAGCCTGCTCAAGTCGACCAGGGGGTAGTGGGCGCGCACCATGCTGAGGACGTGCGCGCCGGCAAACTCCCCGGCGTCCTTCACGAACTGCTGGAGCCAGTCCCACGCCCGTTGCGCCTTCTCGACCGGGGTCAACTGTGGCGCGCGGGGCTGGCTCTCCGGGAGCTCGGGACTGATCAGGTCTAGGACCGGGGACACTCCTTTCCAGATCCTGCAACAGTTGACCCTCCAGGAGTCCCGGTCCTTGACCAGATCATCCAGGTGCTTCTTGGCGTTCACCTTGAGCACTGCAAACGAAACAAAGCGTTATTTTCGGCATACCAAACAAACAAAGGGGCGACAAGCAGCAGCTAACAAGGCGGCACCCATTACCAGATAATTCCCGGTCCTTTCGACCCAATTCCTCTCCTGCTCGCCGCCCGGACTCCCGCGCACCGGTGAGCTGTTGGCTGAGCTGCTCCTTCTCTTGTCGGAGGCGCGCCACCTCCTCCTCCAAGTCTGTGTGAATCATAAACTGGTCAGTAAAGCAAACTACACAAGTACGCAAAGCTGCTCGGAGCGTGTGACTAACCTTCTCGCTGCCGGTACTGGTCGGCCAAGCGACGAGTGAGGTCGAGACGACGCTCCTCTTGGGCGCTCATCTCGGCCACCTTCTCCCCGACTTCCGACCGCAGCCGGTCTACCTCCGCGGCCAGGGCCTTGTTCTCGGCCACGACGCCTTCTATCTGGTCAAAGCACCGTATCCGGTACTTTGCCGTTTTCATTGCGCCCTAGAAAGCAAACATATAACGACCATGCAAGACAAGGCATAGAATGTACAGCAGTACAAAAAGTCGCTTACCTTGACTTCGTCGACGAGGCGCTTGGCCGCGCGCTCCACCCTGGCGGCCTCCTCGGTCTCGGCGAGCTCTTCATGCCCGATAAAGTGATCCCCGCGTTGGCGCCACACATACACGTGTTGGCGGCCATCACGGGGACGACCCTCAATCTCCTCCACCTCATCCTCGGAGGCCGCCTGAGCTTCCTCCTCCCGCGCTGCGTTGCTTCCGGTAGCGGTCCCAGGCATTACTGGTCCCCGGACCAGACCTGGGGAGCCTGCAGTCGAAGCGGCCCCTGCTCGGGGCGGTGTGGAGACTTCACCCTCCCCGGCGGGAGGAGGGGTCGGGGCCCTTCCCTCCCTTTCCATGGTGCTGGCTGGGGGAGGCGTCCCCATAGCCTCCTCAACCCTGGTCAGGCTGCTCAACGTAGCCGGTGCCGCGGCCGGGGACTCCTCGGCGCTCTCAGGCACGGCTGCAGCCGTAGGCTGCTCTGCGGTCTGCGGGGCCGCGTCTTCAGCAGCGCAAACCGGCTCACTCGTCCCCTGGCCAGCGGCATGGCCAGGGTTGACATCTGTCGAGGGTACCCTCACCAATGCGTATAACGAAACCGTCCGTACACACGGGCGACCATCGACGGCCGCAGCCTCGAAGACGGAAATACCGTCGAGCGAGTCGACCAGGGCTTGAGCAGCAACTGCCGTCGAATACGGAGGAGGGCTCGAGCGAATCGAAGGGCGTCGAGCGCAAGGACACTGTCCGCCGCCTGACGCGCGCACGCGGGTCGGAGCATTTAATGCACCTGACGCTTCCCCACCTAACACATGGGCCACGGGAGGCTTCCGTCCCATCGTTCTTTTTGCAGCCTTCTCACCGAATAACCCAGGGCGTGTCAGGACGCAGGAAACGAGGATGGAACGTCTAATCGGGACCCCCTCGAGACATCTAAGGTCAGCGCTCCAGATATCAGCATATTACACGGCGTCCGACCCTCGACCGAACAGGGTCCCTTCCTAGGAACAAGTTGGGCGTCGACTGACAACATCACTGTTACCCCACCGGATCCACCGCCTTACCGTACAAGCATGCAACCTCAGAACCAGCGCAAGGCGGCGGGCAGGGCAGAACGCAGGAGCACGCGTAATCATCACCGGGCTATCAAGATGGGACGGCTCGAGGCCATGCCGTACGGAAGCCTCGAGTAGGTCAGCGCTCCATGCGGCTATCGACCCCTACTCTAGCGTCTACGCATGTACCCTGGGTCTCTCCTTGGGGCTATAAAAGGAGAGACTCAGGAATAGAACGGGAGGACGAAAACAAGAACAACACAAGACCACACTCATACGTAGAAGAGCTCCACACTTCATACCACGCTTGTATTCGCCCCTGTACAAGCACTTAGGTGCAAGATAATACAAACTCTCTCCCCCCGCTGGACGTAGGGCCTTCTCTTGCCCGAACCAGGATAAATCTCTGTGTCTTCTTGCATCACCATCCGGAAAAGGGAGCACGCATACAAATTTACTCGTTGGTGTGACCCCCCGGGGGAAAAACACCGACAGTTGGCACGCCAGGTAGGGGTCCTGCGTGTTTTTCATCGATTCCCCACTCCTTTCCGGATGGCTACTCTTGCCTCGCCGTTTCCGCGCTCCACGGTGATTTGGTTTGGGAGTCTCGAGTTCATGTCTACGGGCTCCGGCTACGACATGATCTTGCTCTCAGTCAGAGGACCAGGAGGAGCCCGCGTTACGCCAGCACGGTTGAAGGCCCCGAGACGCCCTCATCACCACGCCTCCCCGCCTAAGAAGAGGCACGGACGGCACCACCGCGGCCCCCCCGCTTCAGCACGACCAACAACTCGTGCGAGGCAGGACATGAGCCACGAGTCGGCAGCACCGTGTGACGGAGCAACAAGTGCGACGACTCAGCACCGCGCGACGACGGGAGGGGACGCGTCTCGCGCCCTCTCCCTCACCGCAGCTAGGCTACTTCCACACGGGTTGTTCTCTCCAAGGGCGGCACTGCCGTTCGGAATGGACAACGCCGCGGCGTCGCTCGCCAGGACGATATGCCCAAACGCCCAGACGTACGTGGAAAGACCCATGGTCCTCCCACATAGCTCTGAAGCGCGGCGGCCGGCGTCCGAGCTGCCGGACCTTTCCCAAGTACGAGGCCTCCGTCGTCTAGGCCCCGGACGATACTCGATCACCTCCCTCAGGCAACGATTGCTGGAGGAAGGACGTGGGTGTTTCTACGCCGCCGAACCGGACTCCGACTCCGAGACAGACAGCTATGACCCTACGAGGGAATGCTATCACATCGACGGGGCGGCAGAAACCACCGACGAGACACGGGATGCTGCAGCGGGTGGTCGAGCCCCCGCGGTGCAAGAAGACCCCAGGACGCCTGGGAACGACGGACGGCTCGACCCTCTTCCTCAGGAAGATAGAACCGCGCAGCTCGCGCAGCTGCCGGAGCTCAAGATGAAGCTCGATGAAGACCGTGAGCGCCTCGTCCTGCTCGAGCAAATCCTCGAACAAGACCTGCCCTACCCGCCGGGCGGAAGTGTCCGCAGACGCGCTCGAGAGGTACATCGACAGATCGTCGGCGACGCAGAGGCGGAGCAACCTGTCAGCCGTTTCCCTCGAGCAGGCCAGAATGTAGTGGCAGCGACGATGCTGCTACGTAACATGCCAGAGCCGTCGAATTCCCAGGCCCGACGCATTCGAGATGAAGTACAGACATTGCTCCAGGTGGCAGCGGTTCAACAAGCCGAAAGTTCGGCGTCTCGACGACGAGGAGCTGCCACAGAGAAGCGCGACGAACAGCCACTAAACGAAGAGGAGGTGTCAGTCCATCAACAACCTCCCCCTCGAGGTAGAAAGACCGCACTCATCCTCCCTGCCGACAATCAACGTCGACACGACGCGCGGCACGACATCAAAGAAAATAGGCGCCGCCGGCACGGAGACGCGGAAGAGCATGGTTATAGCGCGCATCGCGGCGGAAGATACGACAGCGACGAGGACCGGGTGGCCCCTGAGCCACCAGGCCCACGGGTGTTCAGCAGGGCGATCCGCAGCACGCCCCTGCCCAATCCGTTTCGACCCCCGACCAGCATCGCAAAGTACAACGGAGAGACCAAGCCAGAGTTATGGCTGGCCGATTTCAGGTTGGCCTGTCAGCTAGGTGGCGCTCGAGGCGATGACCGAGCCATCATCAGACAGCTACCCCTTTTTCTCTCCGACACCGCCCGTCGATGGCTCGAGGAACTCCCTGCCAATCAGATCCACAACTGGGTTGATCTGGTCAGAGTCTTCGAGGGTAACTTCAAAGGGACCTACATACGGCCAGGGAACTCGTGGGACCTAAGCAAGTGCAAGCAGAAGTCGGGAGAAACTCTTCGGGAGTATGCCCGACGCTTCTCGAAACAGCGCACCGAGCTGCCGCACATCCCTGACCACGACGTCATCTTGGCGTTTGTCTCGGGCACCACCAGTCGAGACTTGGTGCGGGAATTAGGTCGCAATCGACCTCAGACCGTCGACGAGCTGATGGACATAGTAGCCAACTACGCGGCAGGGGAGGAGGTAGTCGGCGCCTTCTTCAGCTTAGAGGGAAGAAAAGGCAAGCAGCCCATCGACGAAGATGGGACCCCCAGTCGGGGCCTCAAGAAAAATAAAAAGAAGCAGAAAGTGCGGCAGTTCCATCGGGAAGATTCCGACGACAACCTTGTCGCCGCCATGGATCGAAAGAAGCCTCGAGGCCCTCCGGATGGAGGCATCTTCGACAAAATGTTGGAAGAGCCGTGCCCTTACCATAAGGGAGGCGCCAACCACAAGCTCAAGGATTGTCGTATGCTAAGAAGGCATTTTGACAGTCCGGGGTTCAAAAAAGATACGCGTGATGACTCCAAGAAAGAGAAGGCTGGCGGCCAGGAGGACAACAAAGGTGACAACGGCTTCCCCGCCGTCCACGACTGCTACATGATCTACGGCGGGCCCTCGACTCAATTGACCACGAGGCAGCGCAAAAGGGAGCGTCGCGAAGTCTTTGCAGCAAGAATGGTGGTGCCCCAATACCTTAGCTGGTCAAGCACCCCTATCACTTTCAACCGAGAGGACCACCCCGACAAGGTAGTCGCCCCGGGCGTCTACCCGCTTGTCGTCGACCCCATCATCATCAACACCCGACTCTCGAAAGTGCTGATGGATGGTGGCAGCAGCCTCAACATCATCTACCTCGAGACCCTCGACCTCCTCGGCATCGATAGAGGACGCCTACAGCCGAGCGCCGGCGGTTTCCACGGCGTCGTGCCAGGGAAAAAGGCACTGCCAGTAGGTCGAATTGACCTACCGGTCTGCTTCGGCACGGCGGCCAACTTCAGGAAGGAGACCCTCACCTTTGAGGCGGTTGGGTTCCGAGGCACGTACCACGCCATCATCGGGCGCCCGGGCTACGCCAAGTTCATGGCTATACCCAACTACACCTACTTGAAGCTGAAGATGCCCGGTCCCAAAGGCGTCATCACTGTCAGTTCCTCCTTCGAGCATGCCTACGAGTGCGATGTCGAGTGCGTCGAGTACGGGGAAGCAGTCGAGAGCTCCACCGAGATCATCACGAAGCTCGAGGCCCTGGCCGCAGAGGCTCCAGAGCCTAAGCACCACGCGGGCAGCTTCGAGGCGGCGGAAGGAACCAAGAAGATCCCGCTCGACCCCAACAACTCCGACGGGAAGGTGCTGACGATCAGCGCTGACCTCGACCCCAAATAGGAAGCCGTGCTCGTCGACTTTCTCCGTGCAAATGCTGATATGTTTGCATGGAGTCCCTCGGACATGCCAGGCATACCGAGGGAAGTCGCCGAGCACTCCTTGGAGATTCGAGCCGGTTCCAAGCCAGTGAAGCAGCGGTTGCGCCGATTCGACGAGGAAAAGCGCAAGAACATCGGCGAGGAAGTCCACAAGCTTTTGACGGCCGGATTCATCAAGGAGGTTCATCATCCTGACTGGTTAGCGAACCCTGTATTAGTTAAGAAAAAGAATGGGAAAATGAGGATGTGTGTCGATTATACTAGTTTGAATAAAGCATGTCCAAAAGTTCCCTTTCCATTGCCACGCATTGATCAGATTGTCGATTCTACCGCGGGATGTGAAACCCTTTCTTTCCTTGATGCATATTCCGGTTACCATCAAATAAAAATGAAGGAGTCCGACCAGCTCGCGACCTCTTTCGTCACGCCTTTTGGGATGTATTGCTACGTGACCATGCCATTCGGGCTTCGAAACGCCGGAGCCACGTATCAACGTTGCATGCTCCACGTATTCGGCAAACACATAGGGTCGACGGTCGAAGCCTACGTCGACGACATTGTCGTCAAGTCAAAGCGACGAGGAGACCTGATCCAGGACCTCGAGATTGCCTTTAGCTGTCTACGCATCAGCCAGATCAAGCTCAATCCCGAGAAGTGCGTCTTCGGTGTACCTCGAGGCATGCTCCTAGGCTACATCATTTCGCAGCGCGGCATCGAGGCCAACCCCGAGAAAGTCTCGGCCATCACGAGAATGGGGCCGATCCGAGACATCAAGGGCGTACAGAGAGTCACGGGGTGCCTGGCGGCTTTGAGTCGTTTCATCTCGAGACTAGGAGAAAAGGCATTACCATTGTATCGACTCCTAAAGAAGGTCGAGCGCTTTTCTTGGACCCCCGAGGCCGAGGAAGCCCTCGAGAGGTTGAAAAAGACGCTGACCTCGGCACCAGTCCTGGTTCCACCTCAACCTGCAGAGCCGCTGCTCCTCTACGTCGCGTCGACGACCCAGGTCGTCAGCGCGGCGGTGGTGGTCGAAAGACAAGAGGAGGGTCATGCGCTGCCAGTCCAAAGGCCAGTCTATTTCGTCAGCGAGGTGCTTTCGGAGACCAAGGCGCGTTACCCCCAAATCCAGAAGCTGATCTACGCCGTAATCCTTGCCCGCCGCAAACTGCAGCATTACTTCCTTGGTCATCCTATCACGGTGGTCTCTTCTTTCCCCTTGGGCGAGATAATCCAGAGCAAGGAGGCCACGGGAAGAATAGCTAAGTGGTCGGTCGAGCTCATGAGCGAGACTCTCACTTACGCGCCTCGAAAGGCCATCAAATCGCAAGCCCTGGTAGACTTCGTCGCGGAATGGACAGACTCCCAGCTTCCCCCGACTCAGGTCCAGGCGGAGCTATGGACAATGTATTTCGACGGGTCACTCATGAAAACTAGGGCCGGGGCCGGCCTGCTGTTCATCTCACCCTTGGGCGTCCACATGAGGTACGTAATCAGGATTCATTTTGCCGCATCTAACAATGTCGCAGAATATGAGGCCCTCGTCAACGGTCTCAAGATCGCTATCGAGTTAGGAATCCGACGCCTCGACGTCCGAGGTGACTCCCAACTCGTCATCGACCAAGTAATGAAAACCTCAAGCTGCCACGACCCAAAAATGGAAGCATACTGCATGGAGGTCCGTCGACTCGAAGGCAGGTTCCACGGCCTCGAGCTTGTCCATGTCGCTCGACGCTACAACGAGGCAGCCGACGAACTCGCCAAGATCGCATCGACTAGAGGCACGGTGCCGCCTGACGCATTCTCAAAAGATCTTCACGAGCCATCCGTCGACCTAGGCACGGGAGCTGGCATCGACGCCATCGCCACCCAACCAACCAACGCTGTCGATACGCTCTTGATGGTGGAGATAGAACGACGGCCAGGTTGACCATTCGATTGGCGTACACCGTTCCTCGACTGCCTTAGCCACGGCGAGTTACCAGAAGACAGGACAGAAGCCCGTCGTATCGCTCGACGGGCTAAATCATATGTGATCTATGGCGAAGACAACGAGCTATATCGACGGAGCCCGATAGGGGTCTTACAACGTTGCATCACCGTAGAGGAAGGCCGAAAACTCCTCGATGACCTGCACTCGGGGGCTTGTGGCCACCACGCCGCCCCACGGACCCTTGTAGGAAACGCTTTTCGGCAAGGCTTTTACTGGCCAACGGCCGTGGCGGATGCCATCGAGCTCGTACGCTCGTGTCATGGGTGCCAGTTCTACGCCAAGCAGACGCATCTGCCCGCCCACGCTCTTCAGATGATCCCCATCACCTGGCCGTTTGCGGTATGGGGGCTCGATTTAGTAGGACCTCTACAAAAGGCGAAAGGAGGGTACACCCATTTGCTGGTGGCCATTGACAAGTTCTCCAAATGGATCGAGGCTCGACCCATCACCAACATCCGCTCCGAGCAGGCCGTCCTTTTCTTCTCCGACATCATCCATCGGTTCGGGATCCCCAATGTCATCATCACCGACAACGGCACTCAGTTCACCGGCAGAAAGTTCTTGGATTTCTGCGATCAGCATCACATCCGTGTGAACTGGTCCGCAGTAGCCCACCCTCGAACTAACGGCCAGGTCGAGCGTGCCAACGGCATGATTTTGCAAGGACTCAAGCCAAGGATCTACAATCGATTGAAGAAATTCGGCAAGAAATGGGTCGAGGAGCTTTCCTCAGTCCTATGGAGCCTTAGGACAACGCCAAGCAGGGCCACAAAATACACCCCGTTCTTCATGGTCTACGGCTCTGAAGCTATCCTCCCCACAGACCTCGAGTATGGGTCACCGCGACTCAAGGCTTACAACGAGCAATCGAACAAAGAGACTCAAGAAAACGCGGTCGACCAACTCGAGGAGGCTCGAGGCATGGCCCTCCTCAACTCTGCCAGATATCAGCAGAAACTCCGACGCTACCACGACAAGCACGTGCGCAAGAGGGACCTCAACGTAGGCGACCTTGTCCTACGACGCCGGCAAAGCAATCAAGGACGCCACAAGCTGACTCCACCTTGGGAAGGCCCGTATGTGGTGGCCGAGGTTCTTAAGCCAGGAACGTACAAACTGGCGGACGAAAAGGGGGCAATCTTCACCAACGCATGGAACATCGAACAGCTACGTCGATTCTACCCCTAGAAGTCCTAGACTTACGATCCTACATTTTGTACAAAGACTTTGTAAATGAACGCATGAATAAATAAAGTCTTTCCCTCGAGCGGTTTCTTTCTGTACCAGAAATAGTTACGAGTCATAGTCTCGACGTTAAAAGGGGATGCCGACCATGACCCATCATAGTCCGCACCCCCTCGGGGGCTACCAGAGGGACGACCCCTCCCCAAGCGTCGAAAAAGCCAAGAAATTTTCCTTTCTTGCTTGGTAAACCTTGCACGGTTCGAGTAGCTAAGGCGCCTCGATCCCCTCAAAGGCCGAGGGATAATGAGCCGGAGAACTCCCACGCCCCTGGGCTACGGAAACTCTACTCACTTCCTCACCCTTGAGGTAATCGAGGTTGTTTTTGACGAAAGAGCGAGCAAGGGATACAAACGTAGGAACAAAAAGAAACAAAGGAACCTCGAGCGGAAAGACAAATAAGCAGTTAACAATTACAAAAAGATACTATATCACGTAACAGCAGAATTAGTAAAGTATCATACAAGGGGCCTCAGGCGCCCTGAGCAGGCTCGCAGGCCTCAGTCCGCGGCACGATCCTCACCGCCCTCGCCTCCGCCCGAGCTAGCCTCAAGAGGGAGCACCTCAGGCTCGAAGAGCTTGGCCAACCTTTCCCCAGGAGCCTCCGCGTCGTCGATCAAGGCATGGAGCCTCTCCTCGTTCTCCGCGTTGGTCTTGGAGATGTCGGTGACGAAGCCATGGGACACCACCTCCATGTCGTAGGAAAAGCCCGAGCAGACAACCGCCATCGCCCGCTTCACCCCGATGTGGAGGGCGTCCCGCACCCGATCTCGCAGCGTCACGCCTATGTAGCACAACTGGTCGATCAGGGCATCACCTCGAGCGTCCTCCCAAGACTCATCCATAGGCTTGACCTCCCAAGAGGTCGAGAGATCGCTTATCGCCGTCCGCACTCGACGGTTCAAAGCAACCTCAGCCTCGAGCTGAGCCTTGGCGTTGCGAGCCTCGGCTTGGGCGGCCAGGAGTTCGTCCTTGAGCCCTGTAAATGCCAATACAAAGAAGCTTTAGGAAAAACTCAAGCATACCTCGAAAAGGAAATTCGACAAAGGAAATATACCTTTGATGCTCTCCTCTAGGGCCGTGTTCTCGCTGACCAATCTGGTGTTGGCACGCTCGATCTCTCTGTTGGAGCGCGCCAGCTCAGTATTGGCGACGTGGAGATCTTCGATCACCCTGCCAACCTGAGCGACGGCTCCACTCTTCTCCAGCAATTCTCCCTTCAGACACTCGACGTCGTCAGAGAGACTGCGGGATCGAGCTCGCTCCATCTCGAGGTCTTCGAGGGCCTTCTTCTTTGTGTCCTCGGCGGCACCCCTGACGACCTCATTATCCACATACGCCACTTTCATCTTCTGGAAGGAATCGCGGAGGGAGTCCAAGTCGGTTTGGAGAAGGCCCTTCTCCTTGTCCAGGTCCGCAATGACGCTCTTGTAGGATAGGGCTTCCTCCCGGGCTCTGGACGCGGCCTCCTCGACCGTAAGAGCCCGCTCCCGTAGCTGCATCGCCTCCTCCTCCGCCTTCTTCGAGACCTCTCGGGCCTCGGCCAAAGCAGCCTCCCTCGCCTTCTTCTCCTCCTCGAGTGCTATGAGATCTTTGTAAGCTTTAAGCAGCTTTTCCTGCGACTCGAGGAGTTGATCCTTGAGGAGGGGAAGCTGCTCCCATCCACCCCTCGTGGCATGTATGAAGCTGGACTTGATGCGAGAGGTCTCTTTCATATCCTGCGAATCAGGGGTCGGATGGATTAGAATACAGAAACCAGAAAGCACAATAAAGATTGGAGTTTGAGAAACACTTACAAAATAAGCTGGCCCGAGCCCGTTGTTGATGACGTCCGATAGGAGCCCCACCACGTGTTTCATCCAAAGGTGGAGCTCCTCGACATGCTCCCACTTCTCGACCTCCTTCTTGTCGTCGAGGAAGACGTTGGGCTCGGACGGGTCGGTGGAAGCTCGGATACGAATCCGATCGGGACACCAGTTCTCCATCTCCCGATCAGCCCGCGCCTTGACGCCGCGGATAAAGTTCTCGACGGTCTCGAGGGAACCCCCGTGGCGTAAGAACAGGTCGGCGAGGCAAGGGAACCGCCCGTCGTCGTCCACCGTCTTCCATGTGCCGTCCTTGCTCCCTGACGACCCAATCTCGTCCTCCTCAGAGGAAAAGCGGTCCTCCCATGCTCGACGCTCCCGGAGGAA
Source organism: Sorghum bicolor (assembly GCF_000003195.3). Lineage (NCBI taxonomy): Eukaryota > Viridiplantae > Streptophyta > Magnoliopsida > Poales > Poaceae > Sorghum > Sorghum bicolor. Next base: position 43,685,430 of record NC_012871.2, read on the forward strand.
CCCCGGGGCGATCCCGTCCATGCCGTAGATCGTCCTCTTAATCTCGGACTCGGGGTCGGTGGGGGTGCGCATCATACAGGCGAGCGCCACGACTCCGTCCGCTCGCCCCGACTCTGCCCGGATCGCGGCAGGCGCCCCCGGGAGGAGCCACGCTGGGGTGGGAGGCCCGTACACCGGCAAGTTTCCCTCTTGATCGCCGGGCTCTTGCGACGCCAGTGGTGCCGGTTCGGCCAAACCTTGAGGCGGGGGCTCGAGTGGCTCGTCCTCTTGGCCCCCCAGCTGCTGCCGCTGTTGCTGCCCCAGCTGCTGCTGCTGCTCCTCCTGCTGATGCTGCAGCTGCTCCTCCGGCTGGGGTTGCTGCTGCTGCTGCTCCAGTGACGGCTGCGTTGCCTCGCGCTCCCGCTCCTCCTCCTCCTCCATCTTCCTTTGCGCCTCGAGAGCTCGAAGGCCTGCAGGCCAGGGAGTCCGTCCCGCGACGTTGGGGGTCGACGCTTCTTCCTCCATAGGGCGAGCGCCCCCAGACGTTTTGTTGCCATCAGACGTATCGCTGATGGTGATGGGTTCCCCCTCGACCCCCAATCGAGGGGGCTCGGGGGCTCCCTCTGACGCTCGCGTCTGGGGGGCCGCATCAGGAGTCGGCGGCGACGGAGTAGGCGCGGGACGAGATGAAGCCCTCTCGACGCCGGCTGGAGGTTGGGGGCTGGATGAGCCTACGAAACAAAGGGTAAGGGTCAGACGTTATGATAACCAACATAAGAACATCGCGACGCCCGGGAATTAACTACGAACCTGGTTCCTTGGAGGCGGCACCCGTTCTGAGCCTCTTGGCCATAGACGGTTGGGCCTGCTCAAGGGTCCGCTTCAGCCTGAGAAAAGGTCGGCATAAGAGGAAAGGTGGAAGAATGGGAAGACAAAAACCGCAACATCAAAAAGGCTTACCCCACGGGGAGAACGGCTCGCCTTCCGCCACCCCGACCAGCGGGCCTGGAGCCACCCCGCGTCGGGGCTCCAGGCCCCTCGAGGGCACGAACTGGCTTAGGTACGTCGGTCCCCGCCTGGCGGACGCCGGGACCCGCGCTCCTACGGCTGGCGTCTCCTTTCTCAGAGGCCGCGGCGCGACCACGAGTTAGCGGCCCCGACGCCTGGGACCCAGCCGGGCCGCTCTCCCTGGGCACCGGGGGAGGGAGCGGTGCGTCTTGGCCCGCCTTGGGCGCGGGAGGGGTGTCGGCCCGGGGACGACGAGATCCGCTCGGACCCTCCTCTGGCGCCTCCGTCCGGGGGGCGTCGACGTCACCTCGAGGCGGGCCCTCGAGGATCCGATCGAGGCGCGACGCCATCCCCTCGGAGTCGTCGCTGCCCTCGTCGTCATCGTCATCATCGTTGGGGGATTCTTCCTCAGGCTCCCCCCTCTGCCTGGATTTGGCTCGACGCGCCTCTAATGCTTGGCGGTCGAGGTTCTTTTTCTTCTCCCCCTTCTTTGCAGAGTCCTTGGCAGACTTCAGCTTTTCGGCGGATTGGCGCCGTTTCTCGCGATCGACCTCGTCCTCCTTTACCGGAGGCCTCGAGGACCGGACATCAATCCGACCCTGCCAAAACTACAGTAGACTTAGAAAAAAGAGAGGGGAGAAAGGAAACCCAGAATCGGGGATGCGCGCAAGAAGAAAGCGTACCAGATCGATCGAGCCTGCGTCAGGTCTCATGGGGAAGCCGTTGACATGCTCCGGCTGAAAATCACCGGCAATGGCGGCCCTGACTCGGGCCGCGACTTCGTCGTCCGCCGGAGCCTCGTTGGACATCCGACACGCCTCGAGGTCCCGAGATGAGACGCCAGGGCCTATCTCGTCCATCCTCAACGGTCGTGACATCAGAGGGAGAACCCTCCGGTGATGGACGGCCGAGAGGACAAGGGTGGCGGTCAAACCTTCCTGGCGAAGCTTCTTCAGGGCGTCAAGGAGGGGGTCGAGCCGAGACTGATGAGCTTGGACGACGCCGTACGTCCAGTCCGCTAGACGCTCCAAGATCAAACGGCCCGAGTAGGAAGGCAGGAGGTTGTCGTCGTTCCGCAGGTAGAACCACTGGGAGTCCCAGCCGGCGTGGTTGGTCGATAACCCTATCGGGATGTACTCCCGCGGCCGGTACGTCTTCCCCGTCTTCTGCACCAGATTGAGGCAACCCGCCCGCACGGGTTTCCTTACACCCGTAGTTCCGGTGGGGGCGTGAAACAGCTCGCCCCTGTAGAGGTGGAGCCACAGCTCCCAGTGCGGCATCATCCCCAGGAAGCCCTCACACACGGCGGCGAAGACCGCCGCTACGGTGATGGCGTTCGGAGAGAAGTGCTGGAGCTCCACCCCATAATGGAAGCAGAGGGCCCGCATGAAGCGGCTTGGGGGCGCGCCCAGACCGTGGCGGTGGAACTTGGCGAACGACACCACATAGCCCTCGGGCGGCTGAGGCCCCCTGTGACTCGCCGGCGGCGCGATCCACTCTGGCGACGACAGCGAGGTGCGGCGGCGCAGCAGTCCCTCCTTCTCAAGCTCTAACAGCCGGCGCTCCGTCATCGACGATGGGCGCCAGTCGTCGGCGGCGACGAGTCTTACAGGCATCTCAGCTGAAGGGACGGTGGTTTCACTACAGCTCGAGGGGGCGTGTGCACGTGAGACGGCGAGAAAGCAAAGGCAGCAAAGGAATAAGAGCGAGAAGGCGGAAGGGAGAGGAACGGCGGCGACGCCACGACGTACTTATAGGCAGCAGTCCGCCAATGGACAGATCCAAGAAATAAGGTAACTCCCCCATAAATGCGCCGTCTGACAGTCCTTTCTCTCCTCACAGGCCGGACGCTCCGAACTCCCCGCCGGTACAGTGTTGCGATGTCACTTACCTCAAAAGGTGCGCCCAATGGGCAGAAAGACGAACCGGCACGACAGCTTCCTTACTTCGTAAGCCAAGGTATGCGCCCACGATAGTCTCGAGAGGTCGAGGGCTGGCCCGTCGAAAGGGTTCGACAGCCGATCTCGAGCACCAAGAGTCAGGGACCCCCAGCGAGTGGTCGAAAATCGAGGCCCGCCTCGAAGTCTCGCTGGCGATGTCCAAGGTAGGGTTGAGACAGTCGAGAGGAATCCCCCGAAGGGAGGCACCGAGCCGCTGGACTCTATCGAACGAGACCGGTATCCTCGACCACGTCGACCCTGCATTATGAGGACGCCTCCGGGCTACAGCTGACCCCCTCGAAAGGGGCACAGGTTCTCACTTGGACTACCCGCTAGGAACTCAAACTGGGGTGGAAGACGCTCGCTCTATCGAGAGTACGTCGAAACCTCCAAGCAAGGCAAAGCCGAACAGAACCTTCCACCACGGGTGTTGACAGCGTTTCTGCAAGATTTGGTGAAATAAGCCCCGCTAAAGGAACAAAACTACAATAAAAAAAAACATCGGTGAAATATGTAAGTTGAACACTTATAGGTTTGAGCGGCGGTGGGTCGCGGTAAACCTCCTTCTCGTCCGACCAGTCCGCACCTGTGCTCCCGACTCCCCAGCGCGAGGCGCAGGTGGATCGACGGCCACACGGTCGACAGTGGTCGTCCCTCCGTCCGGACGGCTAGGAGGCCTCCGGACCAACGACGGAATGGCCTCCTCCTCCTCCTCGTCGGTCATCCGAGCGAACCGACGCCGCTTCGGCGCTCGGCTGCTCTCCGCCGGCAGTGTCGGCATCAGCGACGGATCCACAGGCATTGGCCTTTTCCCCGACACCCTTTCCTCGGTGGTTGGGATGGGGCGGGCTTGTTCCTCCTAACTGCTGGTGTAATGAGCACACCGAGCAGCGTCCTCCTCTAGCGGGTCTTCTCCCGCAGGATTCTCCATCCCCGGTGCCAGTGATACATACACTGTGCACCGGTCGACATCGTCGATCTGCAAAAAGCAACAAAGATGAGCCAACCACATACGATATACGAATACTAAAACAAAATAATCTGCAACATACCTTTGGTGTTGGTCGGCCTAACTTGAAGGCTTGCACCCGATCACTGCCACGGATGAAGCCTCCGTCCGCGAAGTTCAACAGCTCGTTCAACAGCCGTTGTACCTCCGCCTTCTCCAAGATCTCCGGTCGCATCCTGGTCGGGTCCACGCTTCCGGCATACTCGTACGCCGAGTGCACCCTCTTCTGGCAGGGCATCACCCGATGACAAATAAAGTTGCCGACCATGCCAAGCCCATCCAGGCGCGACCAGTCGATCAGCTTCGTCAGATCCGCCACTTGACCGTCGAACTCCGGGCGATCGGTCCAGCTCACCCTCTTCTCGGGAATGTACCCCACGTCGCAGAACGTGGAGCTGCCCGGTTCCTCCCTGACGTAGAACCACTTCCTATACCATTCGGTCAAGGAAGTGTTCCATGGACAGTGCAGGTAGTGATTCTTCATTCCATCACGAAGGTTGAGGTATACTCCACCTGCGACCTTGGAGCCTCCAACTGCTCCCTTCTTCCTCAAGCAGAAAAGGTAACGAAAAAGATCGAAGTGCGGCTCTATGCCAACATAGGCCTCGCACAGATGAATAAACGTGGAGATAAGGAGAATTGAGTTCGGGTGCAGATTGCAAATCCCGATCTCATAATACAAAAGAAGACCTTGGAGAAAAGGATGAACCGGAACCCCAAATCCCCTCTTAACGAAATCTTCGAACACGACGATCTCACCGGCACGAGGGTCGGGGAAGCTTTCTCCTTCTGGCGCTCTCCAGCCGCCAAGCTCCGAGCTGTGCAGGAGTCCCATGTCGACGAGGTCACCGAGGGATTTGGTGGTGCTGCGGGACTTCTTCCACTCCTTGGCCATCATTTCGGCCCTCTTCTTGGAGTCGCTCTTCGCCATTGGAGGTGAGAAGTGGATTTGGGTTACGAAGATGCAGGTGATCGAAAGAGGCGAGAATGGAAGGCTTGAGGGCAATGGCAGGGTAAGGAGTACAGGCGGAACTGTCAGGCTCTTATAACCCGCAACTCCACCTCTCCCATTTCCTGTATTCTCGGGAAGTGGGCGGGCCATGCGGCGGATGCGGCGTTTCGGTTTACAATGATTATAGACAATTAATGCCGCGGAGTTTTCGTACCAATTGATGGTTTCCTTTTTCTCAAACCACGCAAAGGGCGGCTGCGCAGTTGCCAGGCGCAACTTTTCATGCGTCCATCTGACAACCCATCAGGAGGTCTCGTCATGTCAACTTTAACTGAAAAGATCGTTTCAATAAAAAGAAGACAAATATGCCAGAGAGTCAACAATCCGAGGACTGCACCGACCACCGAGCAATTGATGCTCGGGGACTGGTCGCCCAGTCCATCAGCTCGGAACTTCAAAGACTGCACCGACCACCGAGCACTCGACGCTCGGGGACTGGTCACCCAGTCTATTAGCTCGGAACTTCAAGGACTGCACCGACCACCAAGCACTTGACGCTCGGGGACTGGTCGCCCAGTCTATCAGCTCGGAACTTCAAAGACTGCATCGACCACCGAGCACTCGATGCTCGGGGACTGGTCGTACAGTATAGCAACGCAGAATTCTAAGGAGCGCACTTGGTGCTTGGGGACTGGTCGTCATACTATTATACACCCGGGGACTGGTCGATTAGTCTATTCAATTGCAGACGGACTGGTAAATTCAATTTTTTAGACCTTGCTACAAGGCTCATACTTCGCCTTCCAGCAAGCTCGGGGACTACATCGATACGATGCATCTGGCGATGCATCTCAGTTACAGAATTTCTTTTAGCACTTTTATTTTGACCCTGGCACCACGTGCCTATGTCACCTACTACCAGGCTCAGGGACTAAGTGGGCACACTTCACCTTGCGGTGAATATGCTTGCTTTTTTGATGTTTATACCTTTCAGAAAAGTAAAGTGGGCACACTTCACCAGGAAAGAAATCTTTTTTAATTTAGAGCACCATGCATTCTTCGAACAACTCGCTTCTTCGATGTCAATGTTGATCAACTGTCTTTTGAGTTGGTCAAAGAACCGTTGCAACTGTTTGGGCGACTTTCCTGCTTATTGAAGACGTCAAGCCTCACTGATCGAAGAAGCTCAAGACGGCGTGTTACATCACAATACATGGTGCTCGAGGACTAGCTGTGGGGGGATAGACCCCTATACCCTTACGGCTAGACATGGGCCAGGAGGCTTGGCCCATTACGAGACGAGTTCAAGGCTTGATCCGACAGCCTGGAGTTTCGCGCAAGGAAGCAAGATGTGGAGATCAAGCAGGATTCTAGTCGGTTAGAATAGGAATTGATATCGAACTATCTATGACAATTGTAACCGACTAGGATTAGTTTCCAGATCTATAACCCTGCCCTTCAGACTATATAAGGAGAGGCAAGGGACCCCCCTAGGACATACGATTCTCTCAACACAAATCAATACAACCAGACACAGGACGTAGGTATTACGCCAACTCGGCGGCCGAACCTGGATAAAAAGCTTGTCCGTGTCTTGCGTCCCCATTGAGTTCGTAGTTTGCGCACCATCTACCGATAAACTACTACCGTGGGTATACCCCAAGGTAGACTGCCGACCAGCTTTCGTCGACAGGCTGTATTTCCAACAGACCTCGAATATGGGTCACCTCGACTTAAAACCTACAACGAATAGACAAACAAGGAAACTCGGGAGAATGCGATCGACCAGCTCGAGGAAGCTCAAGACATGGCCCTCCTCAACTCAGTAAGATACCAGCAGAAGCTTCGACGCTACCACGACAAACACATGCGCAAAAGAGACCTGAACGTGGGCGACCTCATCCTACATCGACGGCAAAGCAATCAACGACGCCACAAGCTGACTCCACCCTGGGAAGGCCCGTACATGGTGGCCGAGGTCTTGAAGCCAGGAACGTACAAGCTCACGGACAAAAAGGGTGTGGTCTTCAACAACGCATGGAACATCGAACAGCTACATTGCTTCTACCCCTAGAGCTTTGAGGCTTTACATTCTCATGCGCATCTTGTACCATCGAAGCCCTATGAATGATTATGTGAATAAATGAAAGTACTTTTTTAAGTAATGCATGTTATTACCAGTTAAATCTCATCGCTAGGAGGAAGTCTCGACTATGACCCATCATAGTTGAAACTCCCTCAGGGGCTAGCAGCGGGACCCCCCCCCACAAGCTCCTAAATCGAACGATTTTTCAAAAAGCTCAACATTATCTCTTCCCTTTCAAGCCCTAAGGAAACCTCGCACGATCGAGTAGTAAAGATGCCTCGAGCCCCTTAAGGGCCGAGGGACGTCGAGCCTGAGAATCCCTACGCCTCCGGGCTATGGTAACTCTACTCACTCCCTCACCCTTGAGGCAATCTAGGTCGTCATAACAAAAGATCGATCCAGGAACACAAACTTAGGAAACAAAGGAAATTCGAGCATAAAAGCAACAAGAATATATAGAAACCACGAATTCCAAGGCCACTAAGGCCACAATGTTTAACACTAAGTATATTACAATGGGTCTAAGTACCTAGATTAGGCTCACAGGCCTTTAGTCTTCACTTCTGCCTTCCCCACCGTCTTCCGTGCCCGCGCCTGTTGACGGTGGATATACCATAGAAATCCACATACAAAACACCGTCAACATGCCTCGGTTGCAAGGGGAAATGACATGACATGAACATATTTTATCCATAACTAGTTCCACTTGTACTCTTAGCTTGTTTATGCAGGAACAACAAATTCAAGACATTATTTGACAAAGCCAACATCAGAATCATCAAGAGGAGATCGAGGGGACAACAGGTGACACCCTGGGCCCACAGGGAGGGGGTCGCCCGACCCCTCTTTGGTGGGACCCAGGTGTGCCACCTACTCCACCGACATAAGGGACCATTGTGGACACTGCTGGTGGGCCCAGGTGGTCAGGAGTGGGGTCGCCCGACCCCACATGTAAGGCGGTTTCAGGGTCGGTGGCCTCCCACCGACCTTCCCCACATGTCTCACGTGTTGGTTTGCCCCTGCCGTTGATCAAATGGCGGTTGTGAAGTCGGTTTGATCCAAGGGTGGAGAGGCATGATCACACGGATCGATGACGTGGCGGTGGAGTAGCCCCTACTCCACCTCTCCCTATAAATAGAGGCTGATTTCACCCTTCCAAGGCATGATGAATTCAAGGTTCAAGTGATCCAAGCTAGATACAAGTGAGTAGTAGTAGTGGTAGTCTAGTGTGGGAGTTAGAGTTGAGTCGAGCGAAGCTCGGGGTCTCCGGAGTCGTCTTCTGGAGAGTCTGGTATAGCTCTTGTATCTTTTCTCCTGTAAGACTTGTTTTCTTAATATATTCTCTTTCTACTTTTCTAAGTATTACTTTGTGCAATATTATTCTTGCAATAGTATTGTAGTGTTCTATCTTGTCCTTTAGTAGTTACATATTAGATTGTGATCCTGTAACAAGCTCGTGGCTGTTTCCCATCGCCTTTAGCAAGGTGCTATAGTTGTTTGATCGCAGCTACAGTAGTGAGAGTTAGCGTAAGCGCGGTGCTTAGGCTAGGTCTTGCCTTTGGGTGTCGCTGGCTCGGACGGAAAGTAGGGGCGCACTCCCTAGTAGGTGACAGATCGTGGGCGGCATTAGGTTCTCCTCACGTACGAGCTAGTTCTTAAAAGATAAGGCGTCCATAAGCCCAATAGTCGCTTTCGGTAAGGGGTTAGGTGAAAAACCTTTTAAGCGTCTTACCAGCTCGGCTATCCCTGGCAGCCATTAGTAAGGTATCAATCTAGTGTGTCTCTGCTATTTGATTAAGATTAGTTCACGAGAGTAGAATTAGATATCCTAGGAACCTGTACTCACTCGTTGTCCTCCCACCTAGCTACTCTACTCTAGTTATCTTGTAGTTATCCTTTTTGATTATCTCTGGATCATCATCATCCCTTCCTTCACCTTTCGTTACCACCACTCTGCACTAGTTGTAACTAAGTTGAGATAGGATCTCTTTTCTTACAAGCATTTCTAGCTATTGCTTTCCCTTGGGAAAATATAAATTACGATACCTTGGAATACTCCCGGGTGAAGTGCTACAGCGGTACCTTCTGTGCGCTTGCGGAATTATCCAATAGTTAATAGAGTTACCACACCAGGCACTTCTGGCGCCATCACCGATATCCGGTGGTTGCGTTAAGAAGTGCCAACAAGCATTTCTGGCGCCGTTGCCGGGGAAAGCATAGCCTAGAAATCTTAGTAAGAACGAATCCGAAAAAAAAATATATCATCAACTTAGTATCAATTAGTTGTAGGGGGGGTTTACCCCTTGCCTTTGTTTCTCTATATTGTGAAGCAGGGCATTGTATGAGTGAGTTCCAATTCAAGGCCACATTAGAAAATCCTGAGACATCCCGACAGAGTCCTAGACACCGTCTAGTAACTTATCGGAGATCCAGCTCATACTTGAATTCACTCAAGGAAGGAGGCTTAGCACCGACACTCTACCAGTCAATGGCTTCCTCATCAATCTCCGACTTCTCATCTCCATCAGTTGCCCATGTTACCATTGGACCGAGGGTGGAGGTCGAAGATGTCGACTTTGAGATTAAGCCATCACTTATCACTATGGTGCAAGCAAGTACATTTAGTGGGAAGCCACATGAAGATGCAAATGCACATCTCCAACACTTTTTGGAAGTGTGTAGCACTATTGCCATCAGAGGGGTAACGGCCGACGCCATCCGCCTTCGCCTATTCCCATTCTCATTGTTTGGGAAGGCAAAGCAATGGTTTTTCGCTCAACCCGATGATGTCAACACCTGGAGAAGATGTGCCAATGCATTTCTCAAGAAATTCTTCCCAATGGGCAAGACATCTGCTCTGAGGGCAAAGATTTCAAGCTTCCAACAGAAGGCAGACGAGACTATTCCCGAAGCATGGGAACGTCTCCAGGAGTACATTCAAGAGTGTCCACATCATGGAATTAAAGAGTGGCTCCTGATTCAAGGTTTCTACCATGGGCTGACTCCAGTAGCTCGTAGCCACCTTGATGCCGCCGCAAGAGGAGCGTTTACCTCCCTCAATGTCACTCAAGCTAAAACTCTCATTGAGAACATAGTGACAAATCAAACATGGAGAGAAGAACGCCCTCAACTCAAGAAGAGAAGCACGAAAACCATTGAAGAGGTAAATGAAATATCTCACAAGATGGAGTTCTTGTTGAAGAAGTTGGATGAACGAGCCAAGGTAAAGAAAGATCGAGAGGCCATCCAACAATATGCCACTGCACGTGCGAACCAACGGAGCAGGGTGCAAAATGCAAGCCATGAAGCTGTGCAATCCTTCAACAATGGACGACCAACTTCGCGCTTCCAGGGCCAAGGTAACTCTAGTAACTCTAACTGGCTTTCACTTAAAGAACTTGTCATTAATCAAGCTAAAATCAATGAAAGCATGAACAAAAGATTGTTAGCTAGTGACAAGACTCTTGAATCATTAACTGCTAAAATGGATTCCCTTGTTTCTTCTGTTAAGGACCAATTAAACTTTAATAAAATTTTAGAGTCTCAAATAGCACAAATTGCTGCTACTGTTCCTTCTTCTGTAAATTCTTGCAATATCTTTAATGTGACCACGAGAGGGGGTAAGACCACTCGTGATCCACCATATCCTGACATGACAAAAAAGACTGCAAGAAAAGATAAGGAAGTTGAGGAAGACAAGGAAGAAGCACCATCTAAGCAGGAAAACACCAAGTTCTATGGAAAGACAGCTCCGCACGAGTTCTACGACACCAACATTCTGCTGCCATTTCCAAGAACAAGGAAGCCAACCACCGATGAACAATTCGGGAAGTTTGTTGAGGTAATTCGGCAATTATATGTCAATATTCCACTACTTGATGCAATGCAGGTTCCAACCTATGCCAAGTATTTGAGAGACATCCTCAACAACAAACGCCCGCTGCCTACAACTGAGGTGATTAAGCTAACAGAAGAATGCAGCGCGGCGATACTAAACCAACTACCAGAAAAGAAGAAGGACCCTGGATGTCCTACCATCGACTGCTCCATTGGGACACATCACTTCGAGCATGCACTGTGCGACTTGGGAGCAAGTGTCAGTGTCATGCCAAAGGTAATATTTGATAAACTAACCCATGCTGTTTTGTCCCCTACATCAATACATTTGCAGTTAGCGGATCAGTCAATTCGCCATCCTGCGGGGGTAGCTGAGAATATCCCCGTAAAGATACGCGAGTTCCTGGTCCCTGTGGATTTCGTGGTACTCGACATGGAGGTGGATGAAAAGACTCCACTTATCCTGGGAAGACCATTTCTCAGCACTGCTAATGCACATATTGACGTTGGAGCCGGAGAAATTCAATTTACAATCAATGGGGCCCAGGAGAAGTTCAACTTCAAACCAAAGGTAGTGCAATGCTCACTAATCTTGGCAGTGGATGTGGCAACCGTCACATTCATAACTAGGCCAAAGAAAAAGACCAATCCAACGCCAAGAGCAAAGAGCAAGAAAATATGGAAGAAGAAGGTAATACAACCGATGACACCTCCGAAGAAAATTTCTGTATCAACTCAAGGAGGAGGTCCTGTTCTAAGGACCTGAGGTAACAGCTCTTCCATCAAGGTAAGCCCACTGACCTTTAACTTTAAGTTACTTATTAAACTTCCTTCATCTTTTCCAACCCTTCTATCAACTTGAGTTAAGACAAGTAAAGTAAAAATAAAAACTCACTGAGCAAGGTGGACACCAGGTGGGGCCCAAAGGGGGGTCGCCCGACCCCACTTTGGTGGCCCCCACCTATCATCTCGTGTCCTTTGCCACTTCCTGTCATGACATGCTATGCTCCATTCAAGAAAACACCAAAACATTACCATGTCAACTCATGTAATCCCACTTGATCAACGAATTGAACCGTGCATGAGAATTCTCTAACTCTTTCATCTATTTTTCTTGCATGTGCTTGTTCTGTTACTAGTGTAGTGTGTCCAGCATTACTCAAGAGTGAGAGGAGGGGTCGGCCGACCCCATGGTTGGCCCCACTTCCTCCCCTCCTCTGGTGTATGGCAGCACAAGTAATGTAGGGAGAGTGAGTATAGAAATAAAGACTCATAAACATCAACACTCACCCTAGGAGCTAGAGTTTCTAGTTCTCATCCCCTGCTTCCACTAAAACGTAAGTGAAATTAGGAGACACTGCTAACTTAACAAAAACCATCTTCTTCTTTCTAAAGTCACTTAAGCAACCTCTAGACAAATCACTCTTGCTAAGTATGGGAAAGATACTTGCTTAAAGCCTTAAGTAAATCAACATTTTGAGAAGCTCATCCCGTGAAGCATCTCATGAGCAAACATCCACCCATCTAGTCTTGTCTTGTTCCCTCCTTTCTCTTTCACCACATTCCAAGAAGAGATTCTTTGAGAAAACATCCAAAAGAAAGGAGAGAGTGAGTGGAGATGGGGAACCAGCCATGGCACACATTCATCATCAATCTGGTGAACAGCTAGCGCAAAGAGGAGGTGGTGATGGGGTCGCCTGACCCCCTCCCTGCAGCATTTCTTATTTCTTTCTTTCCCATCCATCTTTCCTTGACACAAGGTGTTGGCCATTTGTGGTTTCGTGGAAAAAGAGGGGTCGGCCGACCCTGACAAAGTGCCCTCTGCACTTGTCCTCTCTTCAATCCACTCACTCATTCACTCACAACCACTTTCCTCTACTAGCAACTCAAGAAAATCATCAACACTCTTCCTTTCACTTTCCCTATTGCTCAAGTGTTCACCCGTCGAGAAATCAAGAGAGGTAATCAGCCGGTAAGAAGAGTTAAAATCTAAACTAACCTCTCTGGTGGAAGTGGTGTTCGTTATTTTCTTGATCTAGCATGAAGAATCCACTCAAGAACATAGGGAAGAAAGTGCGTGGAGCGTTTAGCAGAAGCTCATCAAGGCGCTCCCATGGCACCATGAGTTCGGTAGAAGAGTACTCCTCTCATCAGGGACTTCCCTCTGAGACTCATGAGGAGCAAGAGCATGAGGCCATGCCACAGCAAACACCACCTAATGAAGAAGCAGCACCTCTACGGATGCAAGATATAGAGACCGGACTTTTGCTCACCGTAGAAGAAATGGAGAAGCTTAACCATCTACGCCACCGTGAATTCAAGCATACCAATGTAATTGACCCTAAATTCCTCAAAGACACAGGTATGTATGAGGAATTCTTTGATGTCTTTGCTGCAATAGGATGGGGTGAATTTTGGGACTTTTCGGAACACCTAGGTAGCAAGATTCTCACTCTAGAATTTTTGAGCACCGTAAGGGTAACCGAAACAACCATTTACTTTCGCCTAAGAAACCAAGATTATGATTTCACATGGGACCATCTAGCTGCATGTTTAGGCTTTTATGAATTTTAAAACCAACGTAGAAGTTGCCACAAGGGGTTTTAATAGACAAGAATTTTGGCATGAAATAACTGGGGAGAATCTAATTGGAAATACTTACCCACGTACTAGCCATATCTGCCATCCCACACTACGGTTCATGCACAAATGGATAGGCATCACTCTATTCCCTAGAGATGACATTCGGATTGTGCGGGAAATTGATAATAGAATTCTATATGCCATGGTGAATAGAATTCGTATTGCACCGGTAAAAGCCATGGTACATCATTGGATCACTATAGCACGGAAGAATGACCCAATTGAGTTCACCTCTATAATTACAAAATTGTATGATTACATTTTGATCCTTGATGACACCATCCAGTACATACCCACTCCTAGAACTGTGTTAGGAAAATATCATTTCATTCAAGCAAAAGTAATTACGCGTGGCCCCAATGACACAATTGAATTTATATTGCGTAAATCAAATGCAAGACTCATTTTGCCACAACCAGAGTTAAAATTATACGGGGGCCACCCGTTAATGCCTAATGTTCCTGGAGTTGGAGGACGTAGAAGTTTTGCAGGGCCATTCACACGTGGACAGTCACGAGCTGAACAGCAAGATGATTCAGATAATGAGGGCACTTCCAATGCCATGCACACCTCCGGGACGGGGAGGAGACGTAGTGCCCGGTTGTCTCTTTCTTCTTCGCAGGAGATTGGAAACCGCAGTCACCGTCATGACATGGAGCTACTCAGATCAGGTATGGCTACATTGCGTACTAACCATGAAGCCATTCACACTGCCACTGTGGAAACCCAACAACAAATCCAAAATTTTGAGGAGAGCAGCAATAGAAACTGGTGCCAAGCCTACACATCATATCACCTGCCCGTACCACCATACATTCCTCAACCACCACATGCATATCCACCTCCTCCTGCACAATATCCTCCACAGCAATATCCTCCACCATATCCACCATATCCATCGTATCCACCCCAGTGAGGAAGGACAAGCTTGGGGGAGATCCTCTCCCCCACCAAGGTAAGTATTCTATCCTATTTATTTCCATGCATTTTATCATTCCTGCTCTAAAAAAAAAATTAAAAAAAATTAGCATTTCCCTTTAGCATATATGCTTCATGTATGTCTATATCCCTCATGGAAATGATGACTAGTTGCTTGTTAATGTTTCTCTAGTACCTAGTATACAACTTAGTATTTCTCCAAGTATGGATCACTTAGCTCACTTAAACTGCCATGAACCTGAAAACTTTGTGGGTTGCAAGTGCTAGAACTAAGTCTAAGTTGTTGTGGGACATGAGATAGTGAGACAAGAGCTGCTATAATATTATTCTAAGCATGCATGATTATCAGAGATTTATTCTTAAAATGATCAAAACCTTAATTGTTCCTCAAGGGTGATGAATTCCTACCACAGCTATATCTACTTTACATGATTGCAACCTTTCCACATAAGCTATTTGCTTTGTGTTGAGTGTCGTCAAGTCTTGTTGACCCCTGTTAAGAGACTTTTCATGCTCCTAAGATCAAGATCACGTACACACCACATATATATATGCTGCTTCTACACTGGAAGTACGCAACCACATGTATTTCGCATCCACTAAATAGGTTGCTCCATACTCTAAATGTTAGGATATCTCTCTCTAAGCATTATTTGGTAAATGAGACATCAAAAGCCTAGGCAAAATGAAATAAAAAGATGGACATGTGCAAGTCCACAAAAAAAAATTGAGCACATAAAGCTCGAAGAAAAAGAAAATGCTAGCCATGTCACAATATATAAGTAGAGAGAGTGTAGCAAATAAAGGAGCAACCTAGTCCACCATATATCACACTTGCACATCTTGATCTGGGAGTATGACACTTCTCTTCAGGGATCCGAGCTTTGACTTCGCAACACATGCAAAGTAAGTATGCTATCTCCTTTCATCCCTACCTTAAGCTCCACATAAGCCTTTTAGAAATAGGATGAAATAGAGAAGGCAACTCTATCATATGCCTTGGTGAGGAATTATACATCATTTGAGTGACATGAGAGAACCATATGAGGAACATTTAAGTTTTCTTTTGAAAATATCACAAAACCTCTGATATGAAACTTGCTAAGAATGAGAAAGTTAGTGCTCAAGTCAAACTGTTCTGTCTTTCAACCACCTAAGAAAAAGGAAAAGCCATAAGCCCCATAAGGGACTAAGGTAATATGGGTAAGTTTACATAGCTAAATTTTTCATGCAAAGAGAAGAACTTTGTTGTACACATGGTACTCTTGAAATGTGAACATAGTAACAATACCTGATCCACCAAGGCTAAGTTTGATTGTTTGCTCGGGACGAGCAAAGGTTAAGCTTGAGGGATCTTGTTGACGGTGGATATACCATAGAAATCCACATACAAAACACCGTCAACATGCCTCGGTTGCAAGGGGAAATGACATGACATGAACATATTTTATCCATAACTAGTTCCACTTGTACTCTTAGCTTGTTTATGCAGGAACAACAAATTCAAGACATTATTTGACAAAGCCAACATCAGAATCATCAAGAGGAGATCGAGGGGACAACAGGTGACACCCTGGGCCCACAGGGAGGGGGTCGCCCGACCCCTCTTTGGTGGGACCCAGGTGTGCCACCTACTCCACCGACATAAGGGACCATTGTGGACACTGCTGGTGGGCCCAGGTGGTCAGGAGTGGGGTCGCCCGACCCCACATGTAAGGCGGTTTCAGGGTCGGTGGCCTCCCACCGACCTTCCCCACATGTCTCACGTGTTGGTTTGCCCCTGCCGTTGATCAAATGGCGGTTGTGAAGTCGGTTTGATCCAAGGGTGGAGAGGCATGATCACACGGATCGATGACGTGGCGGTGGAGTAGCCCCTACTCCACCTCTCCCTATAAATAGAGGCTGATTTCACCCTTCCAAGGCAGGATGAATTCAAGGTTCAAGTGATCCAAGCTAGATACAAGTGAGTAGTAGTAGTAGTAGTCTAGTGTGGGAGTTAGAGTTGAGTCGAGCGAAGCTCGGGGTCTCCGGAGTCGTCTTCTGGAGAGTCTGGTATAGCTCTTGTATCTTTTCTCCTGTAAGACTTGTTTTCTTAATATATTCTCTTTCTACTTTTCTAAGTATTACTTTGTGCAATATTATTCTTGCAATAGTATTGTAGTGTTCTATCTTGTCCTTTAGTAGTTACATATTAGATTGTGATCCTGTAACAAGCTCGTGGCTGTTTCCCATCGCCTTTAGCAAGGTGCTATAGTTGTTTGATCGCAGCTAGAGTAGTGAGAGTTAGCGTAAGTGCGGTGCTTAGGCTAGGTCTTGCCTTTGGGTGTCGCTGGCTCGGACGGAAAGTAGGGGCGCACTCCCTAGTAGGTGACAGATCGTGGGCGGCATTAGGTTCTCCTCACGTACGAGCTAGTTCTTAAAAGATAAGGCGTCCATAAGCCCAATAGTCGCTTTCGGTAAGGGGTTAGGTGAAAAACCTTTTAAGCGTCTTACCAGCTCGGCTATCCCTGGCAGCCATTAGTAAGGTATCAATCTAGTGTGTCTCTGCTATTTGATTAAGATTAGTTCACGAGAGTAGAATTAGATATCCTAGGAACCTGTACTCACTCGTTGTCCTCCCACCTAGCTACTCTACTCTAGTTATCTTGTAGTTATCCTTTTTGATTATCTCTGGATCATCATCATCCCTTCCTTCACCTTTCGTTACCACCTCTCTGCACTAGTTGTAACTAAGTTGAGATAGGATCTCTTTTCTTACAAGCATTTCTAGCTATTGCTTTCCCTTGGGAAAATATAAATTACGATACCTTGGAATACTCCCGGGTGAAGTGCTACAGCGGTACCTTCTGTGCGCTTGCGGAATTATCCAATAGTTAATAGAGTTACCACACCAGGCACTTCTAGCGCCATCACCGATATCCGGTGGTTGCGTTAAGAAGTGCCAACAGCGCCAGTCTCAGGAGGGAGTACCTCTGGCTCGAATAGCTTCGCCAGCCTTTCCCCAGGAACCTCTGCATCATCGATCAAGGTGAAAGGATCAAGATGCCCAAGAGGGGGGGTGAATTGGGCTTCTCTAAAAATTTAAGCAACCTATAAACTCCAATTCAACCCCTTGTGCCTAGTGTGACTCGAGAGCTACCGGATAAAAGTTTTGCAACCTAGTTCCAATCCTATTCTAGCATGACAATTCTAAGAATGTAAAAGCACAAAGTAAATGCTAGAAAGTAAAGGAATAGTGGAAGAGAATGCTCGGCGATGTTTTGCCGAGGTTTCGAAGAGTCGCCACTCTCCACTAGTCCTCGTTGGAGCACCCATGCAAGGGTCTTGCTCCCCCTTGGTCTGCGCAAGGACCAAGTGCTCTCTACGGGCTGATTCTTCGACACTCTATCGCGGTGAATGTAACACTCCTAGTGCTAGCTTGCATGTTAACCATGAGTATTGCATCAACATAAGCATCATCATGATCACTCATAAGCATCATACCATGATCACATGCCAACATATACTATGTGATTGGATTGCTATATGACATGCTATGGCTGATTGTAATGGGTGACCAATGCATACAAGTGTACAATCTTTTCCAAAATACTTTAATCATGTTTAGAATAACATTTTGAACAAAGTTTATGCTGGAGGTTTTGGCCAAAAATGCCCCTAAGCCATGGTTAACCTTAAGTTGACCTAATTGACCCCCTAGACCTATTTTCAAAGATGTTTTATGAAACTTGTGTTAGCGACCTTGCATGTAAATGACACCTAAACCAAAGTTGTAGTAAATTTTATAATCTACAAAAGTTATGTTTATGACTTTTCATGAAAATGCTTGGAACCCATTCAAATTTAGCCCACAAGCCAGAAATCAGTGCTGTTTTCACACTTAGCTGAATTTGGCTAAGTCTGGGAATCAGCAGATTCGACATAGGGTCATTGGGAGCCTTGTGGTTTGAAATCCAGGCCGAGTTAGACTTTGATCTTGTAAGCAAACCTGTAGATCTCGTGTAGCTCTAACCCAAGGAACAAATTTGAGCCAAAACCATCGAGTGAGACGTGAGTAAAACGTTGGCAAAGATCGAGCTTCAGTCACTGGCCATGGCGACTCAATTGCCCGATTCAGTTCGGACAGAACTCGCCCGCCGCTGCATGTCCGGCCACCTGTTGGCCGTACGCCGTCGATAACCCCTCCTGTCAGCCGCGACATCGTCCACAAGACACCATGCACCGAGTGGACGCCTCAGACGCGCCATTTGCCCCTCCAGAGCGCCACATTGCGTCCGCCTTCGTCCACGGCGAGCTCCGCCGCGCTTCGGCGAGCTCTCCCGGCCGCTCCACCGTGTCTCTGGCCTAGCCAGTCGACCTAGAGCTCCGCCTAGACGTCCTCTACCTTGACGTCCACTCCTTTCCTTTAGCCGAGCACTGGTGAGGCCGCACTGCCACCCCTGTCGCGAGCTCCACCTCGCCGGAGTTCGCAGAGATCACCGGCGATGTGGCCAGACCTCTCTAGTTCACCTCTGGCCGTGGTTCTTCTTCCTATAGCTTCGCCTTGAGTCGCTCTTGCTCGTCCGCAACCTCTACCGCGTCGCCGTTGCCTAGGTTCGCCGGCGTAACGCTGTGCAGCACCGCCGCTCCGCCATTTGCGACGGCGAGCACCCTAGGGTCCAGTAGAGCGCGAGTGAAGTAGGTCAACGGATTCGCCTTGAGGAGAGGAACACGTAGATGCCCTTGGATCCATCGGAGACCTCGCCGTCGTCGAGTTTCGCCGGCGACGAGCTTCTCCCCTGTCTCTGTCTCTCTGTCGCGGGGGTCCCGTGTGTCAGCGGATCCCACCTGTCAGTCTCTCTCTCACACCTCTGATTCACTGTTCTACAGATCCTGTGTTGATTTTGTAAAATTCATATCTTGAGTTTTACAGATCCAAATGATGTGGTTCCAATTTTGCTAGGTTCTTATGGTAATCTAGTTTCTACTAAAAATATGCAACATGCCATGTTTTTGAAGAAATAAATAGATATGATTTAATCTTTATTAAAAAGGAGGTAATTGTATCTTGAGATCTGTGGATATGATGGTCATGCAAATCTAGGGTGTTGTTACTCATGGCATAAATAGGCTCTGATAAATTTATCATGAATTTTGGGGGTCTGATTGTGAAGTTATAAATATTTCTTGTTTAAATAGGAGTTTCTTGTGGTATTTTTAGTAAAAAGATTATAACTCCTTCTTTGGTGAAACTTGCTGGGTGTTATACTCATGTATAATCAAAGCTAGGAAAAATCTGAAATCTGTTGTTTGACACTTTTTCATAGGGTTTCACATTTATGCCTTGCATGCCCTTGCTAGCTTGTTATTTTTGTAGCTCACAATCTACATGTGCAAGTGCCCTGAAAATTTTACAGTGACCTCATGATTGTGTAGATAGCTTTCTGTAATTTTCTTAGGACTTTTAAAGCACTTGTGTTATATGCTCATTAAATCACCCTAATAATTAAATAAATAGAAAATGTGATAATAGGAATGAGTTTAGACCTTGCCATGATGTTTTCTGGTGTTTCTTAGACATTTTCTATCTACTGGTGCATTTGGTCTGAACCAATGTTACATTCTTAATATGTGTAAAATATTATTTTTGCTAATTGTCTTTCCTAGAGCTTTTCTGTGTAGCTGACAGTAATTGTTTAGGAACTACTAGAAGATGATGTTTTCTGGAAAACTTTCCTATAACAAACTTGTAGCTAACTTGCTTATCTACTTCATGTCCAAATTTCATGACATTTGGTTGAGTAGTTTGAATGTTATGAATGTTGCAAGAAGCTGCTACGAACTGCTTGCTCTCTGGATTTTCCAGAACAGCCAGCACACTTTGTCTGTTTGAGCATATTTTGGTTGGGAATCTTTCTGGGCTGTCTAAAAGTGAATTGTAGGCAATTTGCTAAGCTTTCCAGAAAGTATCTATTTGCTTAGTTTGGCCAGCTGATGCTTAAGTTGTAACAGAAACTTGTGACTAGTTAATCTGTACATGACCCCAGTTGTTGTGTATGGGTAGCTAAGGTTGATTGCTTGTCTAGTTAGCCTCTCTACCAGAGAAGAAGTATGCACTTACTTGTTATTCTGTGATTCATCTAAGTTTGTAAGTTTATGCTCATGTTTATACCTTGTTGTATGTTCCTTGGCTCAGCATCATGACATATTGCATCTTATGTGCATTCCCTATGTTTATCGCCTTGTCATGCATACATAGGTGTACCCAAGGGAGTGACGGTCTTGGAGTACGAGCTGCCGGAGCCAGAAGAACAACAAGGGGAGCCACCTCAAGGATCTTAGGAGGAGGACCTGCCAGAGTGTCCCGACCACCACCTGTCCACCTACGTTGAAGTCAAGCCCCGGAGCATTATAAGCCTCCTACTATTTTTGTTATCATATCCAGCTATCAATTGGTTATGGTTATGTATTGTTGCATTAAGTGTTAGGCGTTGATATGACACCCTTGCTGCATAATGACTACCTTGTCCACCTCATACCTTACCTAAGTAGGTCCAGGATCGAAATGATGCTTATCCATGCTTAGCTCGGTAGAAGCCGGGTGATTTCCTGTCACCTGCGAGAGATAGGTGGATGCTGATCACGGTTGGCTATATTTGCTATCGTGGAAATAACCATGTGCTAATAATGAACATGAGACCGGGCGAGATGACGATAGTGCAGCAACAAGGCATGGAGGTGTTGGGTGTGAATCTATCCCCGTCTGTGTCGATTAAGGACCGATTCGCTGTACGTCCTCGTGTCATGTTGAACGCATGCCTAACACTTAGCTGGCCGGATAAGTCGTTCTGACCGCGAAGCCTACGAGTGCATCTCCGGCCGGATAACCTGTTCGGTTTAAGTGCGCACCCCGGTTGGTAGCAAGGATGTGCGGGGAGTCAACGGCGTAAGACCGAGGTGTCAGGTTAGAGTCCTGACCCCGGCAGATTGGCGGTCCCTGGGGGTGCGGCGCTGTACGGAACCGAGAATTGGTCTGGAGTTGTGCTAAAGGTGATCCGAGCTGCCCTCATGAAGTATGCTTGGGTGAGTGCTAGGAATACCCCTCCAGCTGGATAGGAATCGATTCGAATCGCCGTCTCTCCCGGATAGTGAGAACTTGACTCGGGCAGTGGCAACGTATAACTCACTAAATAAACTTAATGGTTATGATCAGAATGTGGATAGCTAAGTGATAATCCGGATATGGTTATTATTGTGATGCTTAAATACTCAAGTGTATGCTTAGAACAGGTGCTAATCTAGTGGATAGTTGTTATAGTAATGAACCTGCTGCTGAAATGTTATAAATGGACTACTTACAACTAAAGCTTTTCATGCAAAAGGTAAGTCAAACCAGTCCACAAAGATAAGCCTTGCATACTCCTTGGCGTCACTTTATTTTGGTTTATGACGGGTAAGTCTAGCTGAGTACATTCTCGTACTCAGGGTTTTATTTACCCTTGTTGCAGATGATGTCGTTTGTCACGGCTACTGTGCTAACTGTCATCATCTAGCTGCGGACGATGAATAGATCTTGGGCATGATCAACTCCTTTATCTTCAGTTATGCTTTTGTTGGAATGACTATGGAACTCGCATGTAATTAAACTGGGTGTGTGATGTTTCAAAACTACTTTGCTTCCGCTACTAAACTGGTTTGTAATAACTTTGTTCCAACTCTGATGTGTTGTAAAACTATGTTCTGTGATGAATGTATGTAATCTGTGATGGCGATGCTTGATCATGTACGATCTTGGTTGTATGTTGGTTGAATCGAGGTCTTTTGAGGTTTCATCGGACTACCGGGTTTATATGGGTTCAAGTCCATTGGCTTTACTGCTTTGTGGTCGCTAATTCACTTGAATTCTTATAAGTTGGATGGTTCTATTACAGCTGGCATCAGAGCAAGATTAAGCATTTAACCATCATAGATGTATTTAAAAACAAATGAATTTGATTTTTCCCAAACTAATTGGCAAATTAGACTATACATAGGGCTGTTTTAAAAATGCTTCAATAACTTATACCATGCCAGTGGTCATATCATTTATGCCCATATAAGGACTTCTAGGTGGCTTAATATTACTAACATGGGGGTTTTTCCTTTCGTCGTCCATATGGCGTGCAATAATATGGATGCCACTTACTTAAGTGGTAATGAATGGATCACTTACCTCTAGGCCATGGTAAGCAATGTTTGTTTTCTTTCGTCGTCCATACGGCGTGAAATTGTATGGATGCCACTCACTTGAGTGGTAATGCATGGATCTATATGCCTCTACGTTACGGTAAGTGTGAGCTGTGAGAGCATGACCGTCCAACCGTCGGTCTAGGGGAGTGTTAGCTGTGCTTACTGGAATATTTACATGTTTCACACATGTATATATGAAGGTACTTAATTGTGGGTAGTAGGTGCAGTCGTGTATACATGTTTCATGTATATATGGATGTATCCTAAATGGGTAGTGTGCTGCGATATATGTTCGGGAATGTATATCGGAGTACCTGGCTTGAATGTAGATGGCTAGATTTTCATTTCGGCATATATACTCTTGTGGGGTTGGGCAGAAATAAAATTTTCTGCAGGTACACTAACAACGAAACGTGTAGACCATATAGTTGCGTATAAAGAGTGCACGTATGTATGCCACCGACTATACCGATAGGACATTCTTCTAGGAATGGAAAGGACGTATGGAGCGTGCATGCGTCATGAATTATTTATACATATCTTATGCACTACTCAATTCTTATAATTCTGAAACTATATCTAAATTATCTTCCCTTGTAATTAATCTCCCTTACTCAAGTTGAGGTCTTTCCTATAGATGGCAGCCCCACATGTAAGTGAGACTTTTCTGGACTTGTTTGGCACTCCTACTTTGTTGTGGAGGGTGCTGAGTTCAGTGGGTTATGAGGAACCACCTCGGTACACTTGGACAAAGGCCGAGCATGCAGGATCTTTACCTTGGGTAGATATCTAAGTTACAGTTCCCCCTTGCCCAAACAACCCACAGTGGCTAGGATGGATAGTAGAGTCCGATGGTCAAACTCCCTAGGAGGGTGCCCAAGTAGCAGCTTTAGAAGTGCTATTGGAGATATGCCAAGACTATGGGGATGAGCTAATTAATGGCCCAGCTAGATGAATTCCTAGAGTGAGTGTGACTGACACTTTTGTGTCTCAGATAGGAACTGAGCCTTTAGAAATGAAAGAAACCATGCTAGGATATAGCTCTAGCCCTGCCATGAGTGCTATGCTGGCGGTACTTAAGCTGTACTATGTACACCAGGACACCTACATAGAAGCTATGCTAGCGCTCCAGCAAGCTCAAGTTGGGCAGCGCAAATTGCGCAAGCGTGTGCGCAAGCACCACAAGGCCTTTAGCGATGCACAAGCTGAAATCCAAAACTATCACACCGCTTTGCAAGCTCGCCGCAACCAAGTTGAAAATGCAGTTAGAGAGCGCAGTGAGGCACAAGCCCGCATGATGCAAATGACTAGAGAGCGAGATGAGGCTATGCGCTTGGCTGAAAATAGAGAGGCTGCTAGATTTAGAGCCTTGTTCCATGCTGAGCATAGAGAGGAAGAACTGATTACTAGGATTGCTGAGCTACAGTTAGATGTCCATCACCTAAATAATATCATAAATCCTATTCCGCACCCTGTTCCCTTTAATCATGGAGAAGCTGCTAGTGAGGAAGATCAGGATGATGGCATCATTTCTAATGGAGAATCCAAGGAGGATATGTAGCCTAGCAATGATTTTCATGTTCATGTATCAGTATCCATCTCTTTATGTAATGGATATGTAATTGTTGACACTAGCTAACACCACTTAGATACTAGATTGTCATCCCCAGCATGGTGCCAGAGTGTACAAAGGTATTTATAAATGTAAAGGCTCTCTAGAAAATAATCTATTCTATCCGCAAGCGTACAGATAAAACACCTCATTGTAGCATTTCACCAGGATAAGTATTCCAGGTATCGTTATTTATAATTTTGCTTAAGAGAACAAAAGAGATGAAATTAAAATAAGGACAAAATCTATCAAGGCATAGACTAGAGATAAACTTGCAAGAACATGATTACTAATGAGAAACTCGTCACACAGTCACTTACTTTAGCAGGGGTTAAACCATAAAGATAATGATAATGAATTATAAGTTCAAAGGTAAATTACACAGCAATTAGAAAATAGACTACTCCTCATATATGTAGGTGATGTCGGATTAGCTAGAGAATGGATTCTAAGTTATCTACTATCTACTAAGTCATAGTCTACTCTAGTTATCTACAAGATCATGTATAGCATAAAAGACTCTTCATTCATGTATAAGGAACATTGCTAAAGTAAATCAGAGCATCGCCAGACTTACTCCACAATACCGGTTCTGCCTGTCCTATCAACGTAGGGTGGACTATATAAGAATCAACGAAGCTGTCACTATCGCGAACTGCCACACAACCCGGCCAATAGGATACATTTGTAGATAAATATCATCTAAGCACCACGCTCACATGTGATCTATCACCTAACTCCCTCGCGTCAAGAGCTAAGCGCTTTGCAAACTTATACATAAACTCATTATCAATCATAACTATATCAAATATAGAACTAGAGCAAACTAAGAGCATAATAATTAGAGACATAATGCAATTAGAACAAAGAATTAGAGAAAGATATGAATAATACCAATCTTTATTACCGAAGATCCAAATCCAGAGCGTAGTGCTCTACTTCTCTAATTGCTATCTAATCAAACCTCTAAACTCAAAGGATTAGGGAGTAGCTAATTCTAATTCTCTGTGGGAGAGAAGCTCTAAACCCTAACTTTGATGGCTACCTCTGAATAATGATTTCTTCTCTTCTCCTCTCTCCTCCAGGGGTGGAGAGGCCTTAGTTTTATAGTCCTTTCAAGTGAATTTGGGCCGTTGGATCAAACCGACATTGATTGTTTGGTTTAGATTCATCCTTTAGGTCGGTGGAGTTTAGTCCTGAAAGAGAGTCCCGATCCAACTCCTAGCCAGGGCGGGCGCCCAAGGGGGGTGGGCGGGTGCCCTGCCCCAGAGCCCGATCGTGTTCTCATTCGTTCTCGTGGCTTCTGGACTCTTCTAGATTGAGGAATATTGCACGGCACATAATTATCTCGTTGTAAACATGACATGTGGGCCTTCTCTCCATATTCTCTGATAACCCCCTGCAAAAATAGATAAACACCAAAGCTCATGGAATTCTGTCAGATAAAACTCTAATTCTAGATGTTTGTTTCATATTGATCCTTTTCTATGTTTATTTGATTATTAATTTTAGTACTTAAGGACCGTCAACAGTAATCTGAATTTCAGCTGAGACTCTATGTATTTGGCTATGGTGCCCCTCCTGTAAGACTTAAGTTGTGGAAGTGACTTTATGTAACCCTATGCACTTATTTGTGATGCTCCATGTTTATGTTGAGCTTGAATAATCTTCTGCAATGATTTTAATCCTTGTGAATTGTGACTGTGAATGATCGCGAGAATAACCAAGTGTCGTGGATGATATTCTCTTGTTGTACAAGGATTATTGTGCCTTGGATTATGTGAATTTATTTTGTTAAATTCTGAATGGCAGCAATCGAGATTCATGGCAATTATATCTGTTATCCTAAACGGTCACTTGGTAGGCCTTGTGGAGATGGCTCGCAGTACTCGCTCCGATCACAATGAGGTGCCGCCACCACTACCTCCTCCCCCGCCTACGCCTGCTGAGCTCCTGGCAACTCTTGTAGAGGGCCAGCGGATGCTCAATGAAGCCATGCAGACTATGGCACAGCAGAATTGGGGTGGTCGCCATATCCGCCAAGGCGGAGAAGCGAATCAGCACAGTAACTTCAAGGATTTCCAAGACACGAAGCCACCAGTTTTCAAGAAGGCTGTTGAACCTCTAGAAGCTGATGAATGGCTCAACACCCTCGAGCAGAAGTTCCGCTTGCTGAGGGTGACTGAGAGTAAAGGCAGAATATGTAGCCCACCAGTTGGAGGGCAAAGCAGGTGTCTGGTGGAGTCATTACAGGAGCAGCTTGCCTGCTAATGCTGTTGTAACCTGGGATCAGTTCAAAACTGCTTTCAGGAACACTTATATTCCCCTAGACCCAATGACTATCAAGCATACCGAGTTCATGAACCTGACTCAAGGCACTAAAAGCTTGACTGAGTATCTTCATGCTTTTAATAACCTGTCTCGCTATGCTCCGGAAATTGTTGATACTGAGGCCAAGAAGCTTGCAAGTTTCAAGAGAGGATTGGGACCCAAGCTGTCCAAGAACATGGCTGGTAATAAGAGTACCTCCTTCAATAAGTTTGTGAGTGATGCGTTGACCTAGGAGAACTCCAATGTTGTTTATGCCGCGTCCAAGAACCGCAAAAGGGCCTATGAGGCAGGTGCTTCACAATCCAAGGCTCCGGTGACAAAAAAACCGGCCTATCGCCCGCCCAATGCTATGACAAGGTACAGGCCACCACAGAAGAAGTCAAATGTGAAGACAGGAGTTCGTAAGTCCTTCACAATTGCTCTTCCTAGGGGTGCTACTGGTCAAGGAAGCCCCAAGACTCCCCCTGACAACCGCCCTTGCTTCAATTGCAAACAAGTTGGTCACCGGGTGAGAGATTGCCTTTATCCCAAGTGGAATTCTGTAGCTGGGGGTAATAACCGCACCGGCCGAGTGCACTATACCACCATTGAAGAAATCCCTGAAGGTGAAGTGGTCACAGCTGGTACGTTTCTTATAAATCAACACCCTGCAGTTGTCTTGTTTGATTCTGGAGCTTCGCATTCATTTATGAGTCAAGCATTCGCATCTAAGCATGGGCAGCATGTAGTTGATCTTGACAGTGGCAAATTTTGCATTAGTGCTGTTGGGAATCAAATTTCCACAAACCAATTAGTGAAGGATGTGAATATTGCTATTGAAGGTCGAAACTTTTCAGCAAATATTGTAATTTTGTCGGGCTTGGGCATAGATGTTATCTTGGGAATGAATTGGATGAGTAATAATGGGGTGTTAATAGACACCACCACGAGTGTAGTCATGTTGCGGGAGCCTGATAGCAAAGAAGCCTTCTTAGTGCAGCTTCCCAAGAATGATGACATCCGTCACGCTGCTCATGCTATCAGACCACTCACTGTGGCAGAGATTCCGGTAGTGTGTGAGTTTTCGGATGTCTTTCTAGAGGATCTGCCCGGGTTGCCACCAGATAGAGACATAGAGTTTAAAATTGACCTAATTCCGGGTACCGCACCTATCTCTAGAAGGCCATATTGAATGCCACCCAACGAGTTGGCAGAGTTGAAGAAGCAATTGCACGAACTTCTAAAGAAAGGTCTTATTCGGCCTAGTTCTTCTCCGTGGGGTTGTCCGGCTCTCTTTGTTAAGAAGAAGGACAAGTCTCCACGTATGTGCGTAGACTATCATCCGCTAAATGCCGTGACTGTTAAAAACAAGTATCTTCTGCCTCGCATTGATATCCTGTTTGATCAATTAGCTAAAGCTAAGGTATTCTCGAAGATTGATCTGAGATCCGGGTATCATCAAATCAAGATCCGACCCGAAGACATTCCTAAAACGGCTTTCTCTACCAGGTATGGGTTGTATGAGTACCTAGTCATGTCCTTTGGTCTGACTAATGCCCCTTCTCATTTCATGTACCTGATGAATTCGGTGTTCATGCCTGAACTGGATAAGTTTGTGGTAGTGTTCATCGATGACATATTGGTGTATTCTGAAAATGCCCAAGAACATGTGAAGCACCTTCGGATCGTACTCACTAGATTGCGAGAACATCAGCTCTATGCCAAGTTCAGCAAGTGTGAGTTTTTGCTGAAGAAAGTGCCTTTCCTAGGCCATATTTTATCTGAAGACGGTATTTCTGTTGACCCGTCAAAGGTGCAGGAGGTTCTAGACTGGAAGGCCCCGACTTCGGTACATGAGGTTCGGAGTTTTCTCGGTCTAGCTGGATATTATCGTCGTTATATTCTAGACTTCTCCAAAATAGCTAAGCCTATGACCAAGCTGCTGCAAAAAGATGTGAAGTTTGTGTGGTCTCGGGAGTGTGAAGCCGCTTTCACCGCTTTACGTCACTTGCTAACCATTGCTCCTGTTTTGGCACAGCCTGACATTGAAAAGCCATTTGATGTCTTTTGTGATGCCTCTGGCATTGGCCTAGGTTGTGTACTCATGCAAGAAGGCCGCGTTGTTGCCTACGCCTCTCGGCAGTTGAGGAAACATGAAGCTAACTACCCAACTCATGATCTAGAGTTAGCAGCAGTTGTACACGCATTGAAACTCTGGAGGCATTATCTATTGGGTAATCTGTGTCATATTTATACCGACCATAAGAGCCTCAAATATATATTCACTCAACCCGAGCTAAACATGAGACAAACAAGATGGCTGGAACTGATAAAGGACTATAATCTGGAAGTACACTATCATCCAGGCAAGGCCAATGTTGTAGCCGATGCTCTCAGCCGAAAGCAACATGTTGAACCTCTCCTGGAGGAAAGTTTAAATTTATTGCATCCTGTGGTCTTGCACAACTTGTAGTCAGTTGTTCTTTAGAGAGTCAAATCATAGAGCTCCAAAAGACGGATCCTGGTATTTTCCATATCAAGAGAAAGATGCAAGAGCAAGACACCAAGCATTTCAGGGTAGACGAGAAAGGTGTACTGTGGTTTGACGATCGACTAGTGGTACCTAAAGACCGTGACCTACGCAACAAGATCTTAGATGAAGCTCATTCTTTCAAGTTGTCCATTCATCCTGGTAGTCGCAAAATGTACCAAGACTTGAAACCTTGTTTCTGGTGGACCAAGATGAAGAAGGAGATAGCAGCTTATGTTGCTAGGTGTGAGACTTGCTGCAGGGTAAAAGCAGTTCACCTCAAACCTGCAGGTTTATTGCAATCCTTATCGGTTCCGGGTTGGAAGTGGGAAGAAATCAGCATGGATTTCATTGTTGGTCTTCCCCTCACCCAAAAAGGACACAATTCCATATGGGTAATTGTTGACCGTTTGACCAAGTCAGCCCATTTTATTCCAGTACATTCTACATACCGAATATCCGACTATGCTGAGTTATACTTCTCTCAGATTGTTAGATTGCACGGAGTGCCCCGCACTATTATTTCTGATA
Organism: Sorghum bicolor; assembly: GCF_000003195.3. NCBI lineage: Eukaryota > Viridiplantae > Streptophyta > Magnoliopsida > Poales > Poaceae > Sorghum > Sorghum bicolor. Next base: position 43,715,014 of record NC_012871.2, read on the forward strand.
GAGGTCCACAGTTAACTGCATGCTTTTGGGAGCATTTGCATTCACTCCTTGGTACAACGTTGGTTCGCAGTTTAGCTTACCACCCTCAAACCTCCGGTCAGACTGAGCGTGTGAATCAAATTTTAGAGGATATGTTGAGGGCATGTGTGATATCTTCCAAGGGTGCATGGGAGAAATGGCTACCCTTAGCTGAGTTCTCTTACAGCAATAGTTAACAAGAGAGTATCCAGATGGCTCCTTTTGAAGCTTTATATGGCCGCAAGTGTAGAACTCCTCTAAACTGGGTCGAACCTGGTGAAAGGAGGTACTATGGGATCGACTTTGTGAAGGAAGCCGAAAAGCAAGTCCTCGTTATCCAGAAACACATGGAAGCCGCCCAAGCCAGACAGAAAAGCTATGCCGATAGAAGAAGGAAACCACTCGAGTTCGAAGTAGGTGACTTTGTGTACCTGAAGGTATCCCCCATGAAAGGAATAAACCGCTTTGGTGTGAAAAGAAAGCTAGCCTCTAGGTATGTGGGTCCCTACCAAATCATTGAGAAGAGCAGCAAGGTAGCTTACAAGGTACAACTACCTCCGGAACTGGGAGCCATTTTCCCTGTTTTTCATGTGTCTCAACTCAAGAAGTGTCTTCGTGTGCCCGAAGAGCGAGTTGAAACAAGAGATCTTAAGTTGCAGTCTGATCTATCCTATGAAGAAAAGCCTGTGCAAGTTCTTGATGTCAAGGAAAGAGTTACTCGAGGGAGAGTGATTAAAATTTTTAGGATCTTGTGGAACCGTCAAAGTGAGAGAGATGCCACATGGGAAAGGGAAGACTATTTACAAGTAACTTATCCCTCATTCTATGAAAAATGGTACGTCTTTCAAATCTTGGGACGAGATTTCTGTAAGGGGGGAGGGCTGTAACACTCCTAGTGCTAGCTTGCATGTTAACCATGAGCATTGCATCAACATAAGCATCATCATGATCACTCATAAGCATCATACCATGATCACATGCCATTTGCTACATATACTATGTGATTGGATTGCTATATGACTTGCTATGGTTGATTGTAATGGGTGACCAATGCATACAAGTGTACAATCTTTTCCAAAATACTTTAATCATGTTTAGAATAACATTTTGAACAAAGTTTATGCTGGAGGTTTTGGCCAAAAATGCCCCTAAGCTATGGTTAACCTTAAGTTGACCTAATTGACCCCCTAGACCTCTTTTCAAAGATGTTTTATGAAACTTGTGTTAAAGACCTTGCATGTAAATGACACCTGAAACAAAGATGTAGTAAATGTTATAAGCTACAAAAGTTATGTTGATGACTTTTCATGAAAAAGCACGCAACCCATTCAAATTTAGCCCACAAGCCAGAAATCAGTGCTGTTTTCACACAGCCGAATTTGGCTAAGTCTGGGATTCGGCAGATTCGACATAGGCTCATTGGGAGCCTTGTGGTTTGAAATCCAGGCCGAGTTAGACTTTGATCTTGTAAGGAAACCTGTAGATCTCGTGTAGCTCTAACTCAAGGAACAAATTTGAGCCAAAACCATCAAGTGAGACGTGAGTAAAATGTTGGCAAAGATCGAGCTTCAGTCAGTGGCCATGGCGACTAAATCGCTCGATTCAGTTCGGACAGAACTCGCCCGCCACTGCGTGTCCGGCCACCTGTCGGCCGTACGCCGTCGATGACCCCTCCTGTCAGCCCCGACGTCATCCACAAGACGCCACGCACCGAGTGGACACCTCAGACGCGCCATTCGCCCCTCCAGAGCGCCACATTGTGTCCGCCTTCGTCCTCGGCGAGCTCTGCCACGCTTCGGCGAGCTCTCCCGGCCGCTCCACCGTGTCTCCGGCCAAGCTAGTCCACCCAGAGCTCCGCCTCGACGTCCTCTACCTCGACGTCCACTCCTTTCCCTTAGCCGAGCACTGGTGAGGCCGCATTGCCACCCCCGTCGCGAGCTCAACCACGCCGGAGTTCGTAGAGATCACTGGCGACGTGGCCAGACCTCTCTGGTTCACCTCTGGTCGTGGTTCTTCTTCCTATAGCTTCGCCTTGAGTCGCTCTTGCTCGTCCACAACCTCTACCGCGTCGCCGTTGCCTAGGTTCGCCGGCGTAACGCCGTGCAGCACCGCCGCTCCACCATTTGCGACGGCGAGCAACCTAGGGTCCAGTAGAGCGCGAGTGAAGTAGGTCAATGGATTCGCCTTGAGGAGAGGAACACGTAGATGCCCTTGGATCCATCGGAGACCTCGCCGTCGTCGAGTTTCGCAAGCGACGAGCTTCTCCCTGTCTCTGTCTCTCTGTCGCGTGGGTCCCGTGTGTTAGGGGATCCCACCTGTCAGTCTCTCTCTCTCACACCTCTGATTCACTGTTTTACAGATCCTGTGTTGATTTTGTAAAATTCATATCTTGAGTTTTACAGATCCAAATGATGTGGTTCCAATTTTGCTAGGTTCTTATGGTAATCTAGTTTCTACTAAAAATATGAAACATGCCATGTTTTTGAAGAAATAAATAGATATGATTTAATCTTGATTAAAAAGGAGGTAATTGTATCTTGAGATCTGTGGATATGATGGCCATGCAAATTTAGGGTGTTGTTACTCATGGCATAAATATGCTCTGATAAATTTATCATGAATTTTGGGGGTCTGATTGTGAAGTTATAAATATTTCTTGTTTAAATAGGAGTTTCTTGTGGTATTTTTAGTAAAAACATTATAACTCCTTCTTTGGTGAAACTTGCTGGGTTATACTCATGTGTAATCAAAGCTAGGAAAAATCTGAAATCTGTTGTTTGACACTTTTTGATAGGGTTTCACATTTATGCCTTGCATGCCCTTGTTAGCTTGTTATTTTTATACCTCACAATCTGCATGTGCAAGTGCCCTGAAAATTTACAGTGACCTTATGATTATGTAGATAGCTTGCTGTAATTTTCTTAGTACTTTTAGAGCACTTGTGGTATATGCTCATTAAATCACCCTAATAAATAAATAAATAGAAAATGTGATAATAGGAATGAGTTTAGACCTTGCCATGATGTTTTCTGGTGTTTCTTAGACATGTTCTATCTACTGGTGCATTTGGTCTGAACGAATGTTACATTCTTAATATGTGTAAAATTTTATTTTTGCTAATTATGTCTTTCCTAGAGCTTTTCTGTGTAGCTGACAGTAATTGTTTAGGAACTACTTGAAGACGATGTTTTATGGAAAACTTGCCTATAACAAACTTGTAGCTAACTTGCGTATCTACTTCGTGTCCAAATTTCATGACAGTTGGTTGAGTAGTTTGAAAGTTATGAATGTTGCAAGAAGCTGCTACGAAGTGCTTGCTCTCTGGATTTTCCAGAACAGCCAGCATACTTTGTCTGTTTTAGCATACTTCGGTTGGGAATCTTTCTGGGGTGTCTAAAAGTGAATTGTAGGCTATTTGCTAAGCTTTCCAGAAAGTATCTATTTGCTTAGTTTGGCCAAAGGATGCTTAAGTTGTAACTGAAACTTGTGACTAGTTAATCTGTACATGACCCCAGTTGTTGTGTATGGGTAGCTAAGGTTGATTGCTTGTCTAGTTAGCCTCTCTACCAGAGAAGAAGTATGCACTTACTTGTTATTCTGTGATTCATCTAAGTTTGGAAGTTTATGCTCATGTTTATACCTTGTTGTATGTTCCTTGGCTCAGCATCATGACATATTGCATCTTATGTGCATTCCCTATGTTTATCGCCTTGTCATGCATACATAGGTGTACCCAAGGGAGTGACGGTCTTGGAGTACGAGCTGCCAGAGCCGGAAGAACAACAAGGGGAGCCACCTCAAGGAGCTGAGGAGGAGGACCTGCCAGAGTGTCCTGACCACCACCCGTCCACCTACGTTGAAGGCAAGCCCCGAAGCATTATAAGCCTCCCACTATTTTTGTTATCATGTTCAGCCATCAATTGACTATGGTTATGTATTGTTGCATTAAGTGTTAGGCATTGATATGACACCCTTGCTGCATAATGACTACCTTGTCCACCTCATACCTTACCTAAGTAGGTCTAGGATCGAAATGATGCTTATCCATGCTTAGCTCGGTAGAAGCCGGGTGATTTCCGGTCACCTGCGAGAGATAGGTGGATGCTGATCATGGTTGGCTATATTTGCTATCGTGGAAATAACCATGTGCTAATAATGAACTTGAGACCGGGTGGGATGACGATAGTGCAGCAACAAGGCATGGAGGTCTTGGGTGTGAATCTATCCGTGTTTGTGTCGACTAAGGACCGATTCACTGTACGTCCTAGTGTCATGTTGAACGCATGCCTAACACTTAGCTGGCCGGATAAGTCATTCCGACCGCGAAGCCTACGAGTGCATCTCCGGCCGGATACCCCGTTCGGTTTAAGTGCGCACCCCGGTTGGTAGCAAGGATGTGCGGGGAGTCAATGGCGTAAGACCGAGGTGTCAGGTTAGAGTCCTGACCCTGGTAGATTGGCGGTCCCTGGGGGTGCGGCGCTGTACGGACCCGAGAATTGGTCTGGAGTTGTGCTAAAGGTGATCCGAGCTGCCCTCATGAAGTATGCTTGGATGAGTGCTAGGAATACCTGTAACACCCTAGGTGTTAAGCATGCATTTAGCCCTATCACAACATGCATAAGCATTCTCATCAAGCATAGCATCATGGGCATGTCATTCATCCCAAAACCTGATTTTATGTGCTTTATTTCATGTGTTTTAATTATGCTAAAAATATGATGCTTGCTTCTAAAAATGTGAAATATTCAAACTAGGTTGATTTATGTGTAGGAAGAATTTAGAGTATTTTTTGTGTAAATTTTGGAGCTAGCGAATTTGAGAAATGGAATTTATACAAGATTTCCAAATTGAATTTATTTAAAAACCTAGAACTAAGTTTTAATTTGTGATTCAAATTCTATTTGGAATTTGGTCTTGCTTATTAAAGCAAAGTTGTAGAGTTTTTGTTTTGGAACAACTTTGTTTTTGGGAGCAAGAGGTGAAAATGATTTTAAATTGGTCCAAATGAATTTAGAAAGAATTTGGAGAAAAGAAATCCAAAAAAACAAAAAGGGCAGGCGCTGCTGGGCCAACCCCGCTTCCCTTTCGGCCCAGTGAGCGGCCCGGCCTGCTCCCCCTCTCCCCCTCTCTCCCGCACGCGGACGCGCCTCGCTCCACCCGGCGCCGACCACGTGGCGGCCGTACGCCAGCATTGGACGCGCCCGGCCGGCCTCCAACCCCCCTGGTCGGGACGCCGGCTCGGGCTCCCAGGCCATTTCCTCCGTTCTGTCCCCCGTGCCCTCCTTCTCCTTCCTCCCTCCACTCGCACCGCGCAGCAGCAGCAGCTCCTCCGCGCGCCATTAACGGAGAAAGCCCCGCCACTCGCCGCCGAACACACTAGAGCCTCAAGCTCACCGCCGAGAGCACCAGCGCCTTCGTCATCGTTAGGGTAAGCTTGTGCGCGCGTTCTATCGAGGTGAGAGTCCGTCGAGCGCCATGAATAGCTCGCCGGAGTTACCCCGAGCTTGCCAGAGTACTCCGCCGCGACGGTCTTGTGTTTCTCTGCCTCTTTTCGCTGGTTCTTGGGTGCGCTAGGTCGGTAGGGTGGTGAGGAAGCTCGGAGAGGCGTTTGCGCACGCTCTACCGCGCCGGAGCGGCCTGGCCACGGCGAGCAGCGCCGCCGTGCCGCCATGCATGCTCGTCAGAGGTGTTCCGGTCATCCTCCGGCCAATCCAAGGGTACCGTTGGGTGCGCCTCGCTGCAGGGAGCACGTTGGTGCTTACCCCGTGGCCGGAGACCTCACCGCCGGCGAGATCTGCTCGTCGGAGGTGAGCTCCCTCTCGGTCTCGCTGACCGGTGGGGTCGGGGACCCACTGTCAGTCGCAGGGGGGGACCCCGGTGGGTGTAGATCTGGGTGCGCGTAGCCTTTTTCATCGGTTTTCTTGAATAAATGATTTCCAGAAATTGATTCAAAACTTGTAAAATTCATATCTTGAGTTCTACAGCTCCAAATTGGACGAAATAAATTTTGGTATGCTCTATATTTCCAGATCTACAGTTTGATGTAATTGCATGTCATGTTTGAGTAACTTTTCTGAATGAATATATTTAATCTATGTTTTTGCTATACTTGGAAAATGCATAGTAAATAAAATATGGTTCAGAAAAATGTGAAACTTGATTTGTTGGCTCTGCATGTATGTTTACTCACTGGGAAAATATTGGTACATATTAGTTGGTGTATAAATGAATTTATGGTAATTTAAATGCTTGCATGGCAGTGATTTATGATTTTTAATAATTAATTGGATCATGCAATAAATCTGGAAAATTTTGTGGGTGTTTCTTATGATATTAGACAAATTGTAAAAATATGAAATCTGTTGTTTGACACTTATATCACAGTAGAGTGATTATACTTACCCTATGAATTAATCTTGTGATTTTTGTGGCTCAAAATAAGTATCCAAAAATTATGAAAAATTTACAGTAGACTTTATGCTTAACTGGTAGTCTCCTGTAATTTTTGTGGAATTTATTCATGAACAGAATTGCATGTGATTTTTAATGTGCCTAGAAATGAATAAAGAAAATTATGAATTGTTGTGTATATAGGTTGAATAGAATAAGTTGGGTTTGGTGTATCTTTGATGCATCATGTGGGTTGCTGGTTGCATTTGAAAAATAAATTGTAGAAGAGAATGCAATAGATGTTTGATTCAATTGTTGTTCTTGGATGATGTTGACTACCTTGTAATGAGCATGACCGAGTACATTACATATGCATCATGTCATGACTCCTTTGGTACTTTATCATACAAGCATCCACTCGGGCATCTCGCACTCCACTCATAAGCACACATGCATCATACAGGCTCGCAGGAGAACGAAGTGGGACCCGAGGAACCCGAGGAGATTCAGGAGCAGGAACCTCCGGAAGCACCGGAACCCGGAGAAGAGCTACAGGAGTGTCCGGATCACCGACCCAGCACGTTTGAGAAAGGCAAGCCCCGGAGCATTCTAAGTCTCCCTATTCTCACTAACTTATATGATGCGCTATAATTGTTCTACTATATTGCATCTAAGTGATAGGATTTGATTGATACCGTTGATGCATATGTACTCCTTGTTATCCCTACTCGTTCACCTACCTTGTCCTATGTAGATAGGCACGGAGTCTATGCTTAGCTTGCTTAGTCCGGTAGAAGTCGGGTGATTTCCTGTCACCTGCAAGAAATAGGTGGATACCTGCTTGATTAAGCATTGGTTGCTTGGGGAAAAGAATAACCGAGTGTGGAATGTAACTGGAGACCGGGCAGGGTCTTATGGTGGGTTGACCATAGTGCCCCTGCCTGCGTCGATTAAGGACCGATCGTTGACGGCCCTCTTGTCATGTTGAACGCATGCCCCACACTTAGCTGGAAGGATAAGTCGTTCCGACCGCGAAGCCTGAACACTATCCGGGCCGGGAATCGAGCCGCCATGTGCTGTATTGGTGATGGTTGAGGAGAACGACGAGGGCGCGGCGTGCAACCTTGGTATACCTTGGATACCTCGGTCACCGGAACGGTCCTCGGGTACTGGCGGTGCCTGCCTAACCCGCGAATTGGTCTTGGATAGTGTAATACGGTGATCTGTAGCTCACTTGATCAGTGAGTGTGGTTTGTGTGGGGAATACCTCGCCAGCTGGTTAGAAATCGATTCGAATCGCCATCGCTCCTGGATAGTGAGCACTTGACATGAGCTTCGTCCTCGTAGTAAGGACTATGGAACACTTGGGTTATGTTGATGAATGGTTTTAAGAAATGCTATGATAAGTTACTATCATATCCTTATACTTGCTTGTAATAGTGCTGGTGCAAACCTAGATGATAGGTAATGATACTTTCAACTTGAGCAAATTAAAAGAAGAAAGACTTATGTAGGTTATGATAGTAAAATCCTGCGGTTTTGCAAAATGGTTGTCAGCTACCCCACTATATAGCCTTCATGATCCTTGATGAGTCTTTATTTTAAGTTTATGACGGGTAAGTCTAGCTGAGTACCTTCTCGTACTCAGGGTTCTACTCCCATGTTGTTTTGCAGATGGTCAAATGTACTATGGTTATTGCATCCTCTGTCTGTACCCAGCCATGGGTGATTACTAGACCAAGGGCAATGGTCACTCCGTCTTATCTGTTGCTTTTGTGGGATTGACCGAACTATGGCACTGTATCAGACTAAATGTGTGTGTTGTATTTTCGAATTATGAAGCTTCCGCTACTTGAAGAACTTGGTTTGTAATAATTTTAAGAACTCCGATGTATTTTATGAATGTTGTACTCTGAATGTATTTGTGAATGGCGACCGCTAAACTTATTACGATCTTGGCTGTTGTGCGATATGTGGTTTGAAATCCTTCGAGATTTCACGGACTACCGGGATTATATGGGCTTAAGCGTGATGGTTTGACTATGCAAATGGTCACTGTTAGGCTTAATCTCTTATAATTTGGTCGGTTCTGTTACAGCTGGCATCGGAGCAAGGTTTAGCAAGTTACTGTTCATAAGTACGTTCTAAACAAAATCTAAACCGGTCTAATAAAGGATTTTATTAATTAATAATGATCAAGGTGTTCAACTAAGTTTTGGAAAACTATCTAGTGTGCCATGGTCATATCCTTTATGCCCAGTTAAGGACTCTAAGGTGGCTAGTTAAGTACTGACTTCGGGGTTAATGCATCATATTTTTATTTCGTCGCTCATACGGCGTGCAATAGTATGAGTACCATTCATTTGAGTGGTAATGTATGGATCTATTTTTCCTCTACGTCATGGTAAGTGGGAGCTGTGAGAGCATGATCGGATACACTGCCGGTCTAGGGGAGTGTTGTTAGGTACTGTGTCATGCACACATGTTTTGGTGTGTCTTGGAAACAGTACCGCATGTTGGGAATTCCGTCCTGAGATGCGATGCCGTCATTAGGGCGATGATATGGGTAGCAACACATCACATGCATGGACGGGTGTCAGTGTATGTGAAGTGCATAGTTTTAAATTTTGTTTTGCATTAGCATACTGTGGGTGGGCTGAAATGAGTTTTCTGCAGGTACCCTAACCACGTTCTCGCTTAGAACGCTAGTTACGTTATGAGAGAACGTTGTGTGCCACCGCATATACCGCTTAGTGTTAACCTTTGTTTCTAAGTTTGTGAGATCGTAAGTTCGTGCATGCATCATGTTCATGTCATATCATTGCTTACTTTCCCCCTTAATTTAATCTGTCCCAATTCTAAATAAAATAATTAAAGGTAATCCTCGCTCTTACCCACGGTATTCCATTTGCAGCAGATGGCACGCACTAGGCCCACCGCTCGCAAGTCCACTGGTGGGCGGGCCCCTCGCCATCCGTTGGCAGCTAGGAGCTTGCGACATAAGAGCAAGTTCCTGGAGGAGTTTGGGATGCCCACTTTGCTTTGGAGGGTGCTCAGTTCGATGGGGTATCCCGAAGGAAGGGAGCCTCGCTACTATTGGGATAAGGAGCCGCTTGGTGACGAGACCCTGGTGGGGATCGAGGCAGTTGTCCCTACCAGTGGAGGAGACCCTGCTTGGGGCGGCTGGGTGTACGAGTCCCGAGGTGTCACACCTTTCCACGGTGCCAGCAGGGCAGCTTTCGCAGTTCTGAGGGACCTCATGGAGAGGTTTCCGCAGGAGCTGGCCCACGCCTTCACTGGGGTGTTTCCCCGGGGTGACCCCTACACTTTGGCGTGGGATCAGTCTGAGGTGAATGCTCTAGAGAGGAGTGCGGATGAGGACCAGCACAGTGACGATGCAGCTATGAGTGCCATGTACGCGTTGATGAAGACCTATGGAGGCCTGGAGTGTTGTTTGGGCCGCTTGTCCGGGTCTCTTCTCACCGTCCAGGATGAGAAGCGTCAGTTGCAACGTGAATTCGACTCTGAGGTTGAGAGGCTGCAGGCAGAGTTGGCCCGTGTGACTAGAGAGAGAGACCAGGCAGTCCAGAAGAACAGTGAGCTGAGTCAGGACCTGCTTGCAGTGCGGGAGCAGAAGGACAGGGTGACTACTGCTCACAGGAACTGCGAGCGCATGCTAGTCCATGTGCTTGGATAGAGGAATGAAGCCTGGCATGAGGAGGACACTTTGAGGGCCCGACAGCTAGAGCTAGAGCAGCAGCTAGCCAATGCCGAGGAGTACAATGAGAACTTGCATGAGGAGATCCACCAGCTGCATAACCAGCTCCACCCTCACCACCTGCCTGGAGCAGCTGAGCTAGACTCTGAGGACGAGATGGACGCGGATCCCGAGATAGGAGCAGCTGCTAGTGGAGATGAAGATGAGGATGGCTCCGACATGGACAGTGACCATAGCGAGTAGATGCTAGGGCTCTAGAGCTAGTCCTTCTTCTTGTGTTGTTGTATGTTGCATGGCATGTCGTGTACTTTTGGATCTGGGCTATGTAAGACTTTATGAGTTAATGCTGGCAAGTTGGATGTACGCGAACCTTGTTGCGTAAACGTTAAGCAATCTGTTAGTGATGTTGTGCGTAGATGATGAATTGTTGTGCCTCTGTTTATTGTGGGAATTTATTCCCTCAGTAAATTCAGTACGTCACGATTCTACACATTTCTACCGTTGATAACAACTCCTAACAAATGCTTATCATTGACGTATGCAGACGGTGCAAACACGTGGCGGGGGTAACAGCAATCCGGGCCTTGGAGCAGGTACATCCGGAGGTGGGGCTCAACGGAATGAGGACAGAGCACCAACACCGCCACCACCACCGCCTCCTCCGTACACTGCGGACATGTTTTTCGCGCAGTTTCTGGGGAGCCAACACAACATGGAACAGTTGCAGCGCAACATGGAAGAGGCTCTGCGCAACATAGCTGACAACACCCGTCGTGGGGATAATCAGGGTGGCCGAGAGGTCAACCAGTATAGTTCGTTCAAGGACTTCACGGATACCAAGCCACCAATCTTCAAAGAGGCTTTGGAACCACTTGAGGCAGATGAGTGGATCAACACTATGGAGCAGAAGTTTCGTCTTCTCTGAATGACAGAAGAACTCAAGGCTGAGTATGCGGCACATCAGTTGCAAGGACCCGCTGGGATTTGGTGGTCCCATCACCGTACCACCTACCCAGAGGGGACCCCAATTACCTGGAACTGTTTCACCACAGCTTTCCGGGGAAATTACATTCCTCCGGGTGTGGTTGAAATGAAGGTTGGGGAGTTCATGAGGCTGTCCCAGGGGACGAAATCGGTGAAGGAGTATCTACATGCTTTCAATAATCTCGCTCGCTATGCCCCTGAGTTTGTAAACATGGAGGCTAAGAAGATTGCTAGTTTCCAAAGGGGCTTGAATCCAAAGATGCTGAAGACCATGCGTACAGGGGCCAGGGCTACCTTCAATGCTTACATCAGTGACTGTCTCACCCAGGAGAACAACAACAACTACTACAGTGCATCCAAGTCACGTAAGAGGGCTTTTGAAGCCGGATCATCTCAGTCCAGGGCACCAGTGGCAGGGCGACAGCAGTATCGTCCTCCTGCCCCAGGTGCTAGGTTCCGACCACCGCAGAGAAGGAACACCGGGCATCCAACACAGCAGAAGCCGTATAAGGTGGCGATAACCCCTGCCAAGCCAAAGGCAGTTCAAGCTGCAGCACCTGCCGTCAACAATGCGCCCAACGGTCCATGCTATAACTGCCACAAGATGGGGCACTTTGCTAAGGAATGTCCCTACCCCAAGAGGCAGCAGCCAACCTATCCAGCTCGTGTGCACCATACCTCGATCGAGGAGATCCCGGAAGGAGAACCGGTAACAGCTAGTATGTTTCCTGTCAACCAACATCTCGCAGTTGTTTTGTTTGATTCTGGATCATCGCATTCATTCATGAGCCAAGCATTTGCACAAAAGCATAGTCAACCAGTTATAGATCTGGGTTATGGCTACCGCATCAGCTCAGCAGGGGCAGATGTGTTGACCAATAGAGTGGTTCGAGGGGCAACCCTGGATATAAGTGGCCGAGTTTTTCGGGTAAATCTAGTGGTCATGCCTGGGTTAGTTTTGGATGTTATCGTGGGCATGAACTGGATGAGAGAATGGGATGCTGTCATAGATACTGGGAAGAGAATGTTATCTCTCAGAGAACCGCAGAGCAATCGCTCTTTTCAAGTACCTCTGCCCCGTCGTCTTGACTTTGCTAGCATCTCTTGTGCTACGCACGTGGTTCCATTACCACAGATCCCAGTAGTCTGTGAGTTCCCTGATGTTTTCCATGAGGAATTACCAGGACTTCCCCCGGATAGGGAAGTAGAGTTTGCAATCGAGTTGATACCAGGTACAGCACCAATATCTAGAAGGCCGTACTGGATGCCACCAAACGAACTCGCCGAGTTGAAAAATCAACTAAAGGAGTTGCTGGATAAAGGATTCATTCGGCCAAGTTCGTCGGAATGGGGTTGTCCGGCGTTGTTTGTGAAAAAGAAGGATCAATCGTTGCGCATGTGCGTGGACTATCGTCCACTCAATGCAGTGACAATCAAGAATAAGTATCCTTTACCAAGGATTGATATCCTGTTTGATCAGTTGTCCAAGGCAAAAGTGTTTTCCAAGATAGACCTGAGGTCAGGGTATCACCAAATCAAGATTCGTCCGCAAGATATCCCGAAGACTGCTTTTTCCATCAGATATGGGTTGTATGAGTACCTTGTCATGTCCTTTGGATTGACAAATGCTCCTGCATACTTTATGTATCTGATGAATTCAGTCTTTATGCCAGAATTGGATAAGTTTGTTGTGGTGTTTATCGATGATATTCTGGTTTATTCAGAAAATGAGCAAGATCACACCGAGCATCTGAGAATCGTGCTGACACGATTACGAGAGCATCAGTTATATGCCAAGTTCAGCAAGTGTGAGTTCTGGTTGAAGAAAGTTCCTTTCCTAGGGCACATTCTGTCTGAAGAAGGGATTGTTGTGGATCCGTCAAAAGTGCTGGAAGTCATGGACTGGAAGGTACCAACTTCTGTCTCGGAAGTTAGAAGTTTTCTTGGTCTGGCCGGGTATTATCGCCGATTCATACCTGACTTCTCCAAGATTGCTAAGCCAATGACAAGTTTGCTGCAAAAGGATCATAAGTTTGTCTGGACGGAAGGGTGTGAGTTAGCCTTCCGCACCTTGCGAAAGTTGCTAACCACTGCTCCCGTTCTGGCACAACCTAATATCGAAAAGCCTTTTGATGTGTTTTGCGACGCATCGAAGAGTGGCCTGGGGTGTGTGTTGATGCAAGATGGCAGAGTGATAGCTTATGCTTCTCGACAGTTGAGGAAGCATGAAGTCAACTACCCAACGCACGACCTCGAGTTAGCCGCAGTAGTGCACGCTTTGAAGATTTGGAGACACTATCTGCTGGGGAATAAGTGTCACGTTTTCACCGACCATAAGAGCTTGAAGTACATCTTCACTCAGTCCGAGCTAAATGTGAGGCAACGACGGTGGTTAGAGCTAATCAAGGACTATGATCTGGAAGTTCACTATCATCCGGGCAAGGCTAATGTAGTAGCAGATGCGTTGAGTCGTAAACCGCACTATCAAGTGGTTCAACCGTTGTTTGAAGATGGGTTCAATCTCATGCATCCTGAGGTCTTATGTCACATACAACTCAGTTGTTCACTCGAGAGTCAAGTCATTGAAGGACAGAAAACAGACAAGGGTATTTTCCACATCAAGGAGAAGATCAAAGATGACCCAAAGACTCAATTTTGAGTTGATGAGAAAGGGGTACTGTGGTTTCAACATCGGTTAGTAGTCCCGAAGGATCGGGAATTGAAGAATCGCATCATGGATGAAGCCCATCTCTCTAAGCTTTCTATTCATCCTGGCAGTAGCAAAATGTATCAAGATCTAAGACCCCACTTTTGGTGGACCAAGATGAAGAAAGAGATAGCTGCGTATGTAGCCCATTGTGACACGTGTTGCAGAGTTAAGGCCATCCATATGAAACCTGCAGGTCTGTTGCAACCGTTATCAGTTCCAGAATGGAAATGGGAAGAGGTCAGTATGGACTTTATCACAGGATTACTGACCACGAGGAAGGGGAATGACTCGATTTGGGTGATCATAGATCGATTAACCAAGTCGGCTCATTTCATTCCAGTCAAGAACACATACAGACCTCCCGAGTATGCCGATATATATGGCTGAGATTGTTAAGTTGCATGGTATTCCCAAGACCATCATATCAGATAGAGGACCACAGTTCACCGCTCACTTTTGGGAGCGAATGCATAAGAATTTGGGAACCAGTCTGATAAGAAGCACGGCGTACCATCCCCAGACTTCAGGTCAAACGGAGAGGCTAAACCAAGTATTGGAAGATATGCTGAGGGCCTGTGTGCTATCGTCCAAGGGATCATCGGAGTCATGGTTACCTCTGGCTGAATTCTCCTACAATAACAGTTATCAAGAGAGCATCAAGATGGCCCCGTTCGAAGCTTTGTATGGTCGGAGATGTAGAACTCCGTTGAACTGGGTTGAACCTGGTGAGAGAAGATACTATGGTATCGACTTCGTGAATGAGGCAGAGAAGAAGGTACAAATCATACAGCAGCATATGCGCGCAGCGCAATCTCGACAAAAGAGTTATGCTGATAAGAGAAGAAGGCCACTTGAATTCAAAGTAGGTGACTATGTGTACCTCAAGGTTACGCCAATGAAGAAGGTTCAGCGTTTCCGAGTTCGAAGCAAGCTTGCACCCAGATATGTGGGACCGTATCAAGTACTGGAGAGGAAAGGCCCAGTGGCCTACAAGATTCAGTTACCTGAAGAGTTGAGCTTGATCTTAACGGTCTTCCATGTGTCGCAACTGCGGAAATGTTTGAAGGTACCTGAGCAAAGAATTGAACCTCGAGGGATCAAAATAAAAGCAGATTTAGAATATAAGGAGCAACCAGTGGGAATTGTGGATACCAAAGAACGGGTAACCCGAAACAGAGTTGTTCGAACATACAAGGTGGTGTGGAGTCATCATGAAGATAGGGATGCCACCTGGGAAGCAGAGGATTACTTGAAAACAGTTTATCCAAAATTTCATAAGAAATGGTTAGTAACCCAAAATCTCGGGACGAGATTTCCCTAAGGGGGAAGGGCTGTAACACCCTATGTGTTAAGCATGCATTTAGCCCTATCACAACATGCATAAGCATTCTCATCAAGCATAGCATCATGGGCATGTCATTCATCCCAAAACTTGATTTTATGTGCTTTATTTCATGTGTTTTAATTATGCTAAAAATATGATGCTTGCTTCTAAAAATGTGAAATATTCAAACTAGGTTGATTTATGTGTAGGAAGAATTTAGAGTATTTTTTGTGTAAATTTTGGAGCTATGGAATTTGAGAAATGGAATTTATACAAGATTTCCAAATTGAATTTATTTAAAAACCTAGAACTAAGTTTTAATTTGTGATTCAAATTCTATTTGGAATTTGGTCTTGCTTATTAAAGCAAAGTTGTAGAGTTTTTGTTTTGGACCAACTTTGTTTTTGGGAGCAAGAGGTGAAAATGATTTTAAATTGGTCCAAATGAATTTAGAAAGAATTTGGAGAAAAGAAATTCAAAAAAAAAGAAAAGGGGCAGGCGCTGCTGGGCCAACCCCGCTTCCCTTTCGGCCCAGCGAGCGGCCCGGCCTGCTCCCCCTCTTCCCCTCTCTCCCGCGCGCGGCCGCGCCTCGCTCCACCCGGCGCCGGCCACGTGGCGGCCATACGCCGGCATTGGACGCGCCGCGGCCGGCCTCCAACCCCCCTGGTCGGGACGCCGGATCGGGCTCCCAGGGCATTTCCTCCGTTCTGTCCGCCGCGCCCTCCTTCTCCTTCCTCCCTCCGCTCACACCGTGCAGCAGCAGCAGTTCCTCCGCGCGCCATTGCCGGAGAAAGCCCCGCCGCTCGCCGCCGACCACACCAGAGCCTCAAGCTCACCGTCGAGAGCACCAGCGCCTTCGTCATCGTTAGGGTAAGCTTGTGCGCGCGTTCTACCGAGGTGAGAGTCCGTCGAGCGCCGTGAATAGCTCGCCGGAGTTACCCCGAGCTTGCCAGAGTACTCCGCCACGACGGATCTTGTGTTTCTCTGCCTCTTTTCGCTGGTTCTTGGGTGCGCTAGGTCGGTAGGGTGGTGAGGAAGCTTGGAGAGGCGTTTGCGCACGCTCTACCGCGCCGGAGCGGCCTGGCCACGGCGAGCAGCGCCGCCGTGCCGCCATGCATGCTCGTCGGAGGTGTTCCGGTCATCCTCCGGCCAATCCAAGGGTACCGTTGGGTGCGCCTCGCTGCGGGGAGCACGTTGGTGCTTACCCCGTGGCCGGAGACCTCACCGCCGGCGACATCTGCTCGTCGGAGGTGAGCTCCCTCTCGGTCTCGCTGACCGGTGGGGTCGGGGACCCACTATCGGTCGCAGGGGGACCCCGGTGGGTGTAGATCTGGGTGCGCGTAGCCTTTTTCATCGGTTTTCTTGAATAAATGATTTCCAGAAATTGATTCAAAACATGTAAAATTCATATCTTGAGTTCTACAGCTCCAAATTGGACGAAATAAATTTTGGTGTGCTCTATATTTCCAGATCTACAGTTTGATGTAATTGCATGTCATGTTTGAGTAACTTTTCTGAATGAATATATTTAATCTATGTTTTTGCTATACTTGGAAAATGCATAGTAAATAAAGTATGGTTCAGAAAAATGTGAATCTTGATTTGTTGGCTCTGCATGTATGTTTACTCACTGGGAAAATATTGCTACATATTATTTGTTGTATAAATGAATTTATGGTAATTTAAATGCTTGCATGGCAGTGATTTATGATTTTTAATAATTAATTGGATCATGCAATAAATCTGGAAAATTTTGTGGGTGTTTCTTATGATATTAGACAAATTGTAAAAATATGAAATCTCTTGTTTGACACTTATATCACAGTAGAGTGATTATACTTTCCCTATGAATTAATCTTGTGATTTTTGTGGCTCAAAATAAGTATCCAAAAATTATGAAAAATTTACAGTAGACTTTATGCTTAGCTGGTAGTCTCCTATAATTTTTGTGGAATTTATTGATGAACAGAATTGCATGTGATTTTTAATGGGCCTAGAAATGAATAAAGAAAATTATGAATTGTTGTGTATATAGGTTGAATAGAATAAGTTGGGTTTGGTGTATCTTTGAAGCATCATGTGGGTTGCTGGTTGCATTTGAAAAATAAATTGTAGAAGAAAATGCAATAGATGTTTGATTCAATTGTTGTTCTTGGATGATGTTGACTACCTTGTAATGAGCATGACCGAGTACATTACATATGCATCATGTCATGACTCCTTTGGTACTTTCTCATACAAGCATCCACTCGGGCATCTCGCACTCCACTCATAAGCACACATGCATCATACAGGCTCGCAGGAGAACGAAGTGGGACCCGAGGAACCCGAGGAGATTCAGGAGCAGGAACCTCCGGAAGCACCGGAACCCGGAGAAGAGCTACAGGAGTGTCCGGATCACCGACCCAGCACGTTTGAGAAAGGCAAGCCCCGGAGCATTCTAAGTCTCTCTATTCTCGCTAACTTATATGATGCGCTATAATTGTTCTACTATATTGCATCTAAGTGATAGGATTTGATTGATACCGTTGATGCATATGTACTCCTTGTTATCCCTACTCGTTCACCTACCTTGTCCTATGTAGATAGGCACGGAGTCTATGCTTAGCTTGCTTAGTCCGGTAGAAGTCGGGTGATTTCCTGTCACCTGCGAGAAATAGGTGGATACCTGCTTGATTAAGCATTGGTTGCTTGGGGAAAAGAATAACCGAGTGTGGAATGTAACTGGAGACCGGGCAGGGTCTTATGGTGGGTTGACCATAGTGCCCCTGCCTGCGTCGATTAAGGACCGATCGTTGACGGCCCTCTTGTCATGTTGAACGCATGCCCCACACTTAGCTGGAAGGATAAGTCGTTCCGACCGCGAAGCCTGAACACTATCCGGGCCGGGAATCGAGCCGCCATGCGCTGTATTGGTGATGGTTGAGGAGAACGACGAGGGCGCGGCGCGCAACCTTGGTATACCTTGGATACCTCGGTCGCCGGAACGGTCCTCGGGTACTGGCGGTGCCTGCCGAACCCGCGAATTGGTCCTGGATAGTGTAATACGGTGATCTATAGCTCACTTGATCAGTGAGTGTGGTTTGTGTGGGGAATACCTCGCCAGCTGGTTAGAAATCGATTCGAATCGCCATCGCTCCTGGATAGTGAGCACTTGACATGAGCTTCGTCCTTGTATTAAGGACTATGGAACACTTGGGTTATGTTGATGAATGGTTTTAAGAAATGCTATGATAAGGTACTATCATATCCTTATACTTGCTTGTAATAGTGCAGGTGCAAACCTAGATGATAGGTAATGATACTTTCAACTTGAGCAAATTAAAAGAAGAAAGACTTATGTAGGTTATGATAGTAAAATCCTACGGTTTTGCAAAATGGTTGTCAGCTACCCCACTATATAGCCTTCATGATCCTTGATGAGTCTTTATTTTAAGTTTATGACGGGTAAGTCTAGCTGAGTACCTTCTCGTACTCAGGGTTCTACTCCCATGTTGTTTTGCAGATGGTCAAATGTACTATGGTTATTGCATCCTCTGTCTGTACCCAGCCATGGGTGATGACTAGACCAAGGGCAATGGTCACTCCGTCTTCTCTGTTGCTTTTGTGGGATTGACCGAACTATGGCACTGTATCAGACTAAATGTGTGTGTTGTATTTTCGAATTATGAAGCTTCCGCTACTTGAAGAACTTGGTTTGTAATAATTTTAAGAACTCCGATGTATTTTATGAATGTTGTACTCTGAATGTATTTGTGAATGGTGACCGCTAAACTTATTACGATCTTGGCTGTTGTGCGATATGTGGTTTGAAATCCTTCGAGATTTCACGGACTACCGGGATTATATGGGCTTAAGCGTGATGGTTTGACTATGCAAATGGTCACTGTTAGGCCTAATCTCTTATAATTTGGTCGGTTCTATTACAATACCCCTCCAGCTGGATAGGAATCGATTCGAATCGCCGTCTCTCCCGGATAGTGAGAACTTGACTCGGGCAGTGGCAACGTAGACCTCACTAAATAAACTTAATGGTTATGATGAGAATGTGGATAGCTAAGTGATAATCCGGATATGGTTATTATTTTGATGCTTAAATACTCAAGTGTATGCTTAGAACAGGTGCTAATCTAGTGGATAGTTGTTATAGTAATGAACCTGCTGCTGAGATGTTATAAATGGACTACTTACAACTAAAGCTTTTCATGCAAAAGGTAAGTCAAACCAGTCCACAAAGATAAGCCTTGCATACTCCTTGGTGTCACTTTATTTTGGTTTATGACGGGTAAGTCTAGCTGAGTACATTCTCGTACTCAGGGTTTTATTTACCCTTGTTGCAGATGATGTCGTTTATCACGGCTACTGTGCTAACTGTCATCATCCGGCTGTGGACGATGAATAGATCTTGGGCATGATCAACTCCTTTATCTTCAGTTATGCTTTTGTTGGAATGACTATGGAATTGGCATGTAATTAAACTGGGTGTGTGATGTTTCAAAACTACTTTGCTTCCGCTACTAAACTGGTTTGTAATAACTTTGTTCCAACTCCGATGTGTTGTAAAACTATGTTCTATGATGAATGTATGTAATCTGTGATGGCGATGCTTGATCATGTACGATCTTGGTTGTATGTTGGTTCAATCGAGGTCTTTTGAGATTTCGTCGGACTACCGGGTTTATATGGGTTCGAGTCCATTGGCTTGACTACTTTGTGGTCGCTAATTCACTTGAATTCTTATAAATTGGACGGTTCTGTTACAGTGAATCGCCCAAAACCGCTCACAAGCTTGACACGAGCCACCCACAAGAACTCCGGGCGGTCTTCGTGCCTCCAATCACCACCGAACCGTCTAGGTGATGGCGATCACCAAGAGTAACAAGCAAAGAACTCTCACTTGACCCAAACAAGTCACTAAAGAGTGGTGGATACACACTTGACTCTTGGAATTCAACTAGAGAAGGATTCTCACAAGAAATCACTCAAATCTCAATCCTTTTTAGGCTCTTGCTACTCTCTTGCTCCACAACAAGTTTCTCAAATGTTCAAATGGGCAAGAGACCTCTCATGGATGAGGTGGAGGAGTATAAATACACCCCACAAAATCCAAAGGTCAGCCAACCGTTTTCCACTGAAAACGGGGTCATCAGACGCTGTTGATGTTGCACCGGACACTCTGCACCGAGCGTCCGGTGACACCCAATGGCTAACTGTACCTGCGTCTGACAGGTCACTAGACGCTACTTCCCAGCGTCCGGTGGCACCGCCCGGTGCTCCGGGGAGTTTTACAAACTCCCTGAGTTTAAGACCGGACGCTACCCGGTGCGTTCGGTGCTAGCGTCCGGTGCTCGGGGCAGGTTTACAACCTCCCTGGGTATCGGACCGGACGCTGCCCGGTGAGTCCAGTGCCAGCGTCCGGTGCCTAACCCTAAGCACCAAAGCTCTCCAACGGCTAAGGACCTCACCGGACGCACTCACAGAGCGTCCGGTGCATCGTCCGATGCCTACTTAAGCACCCTAACTTCGTCGAAACGCGATCGTTCCAAAACGAAGTTGGTTCCTCTCGATCTAAGGACTATCTCTGAGCTGCCTAGTGCTAGGTTTACCAAGTGTGCACCACACCTAAACCTAAAGCCTTGCCTAAGTCAAGCTACTAGATCAAAGCCCCTCTTAATAGTACGGTCAAAGGAAAACAAAGTCCTAAACTACTCTAAGTGCCCTTTGTTGGGTATTCTTAACATCATTACTAAAAGTAGACTAAGTTCTAAATCTAGCAACGGTGCCAAAAATGCCAAACCTATCCCTCACACCACTTAAGCCAAGTTGTCATCCCCAGCATGATATAAGAGACGCGGTATTGAAATATGCAATTGCTCTTCTAAATAAATAATGAATGGGATCTGCAAGCGCACAGATTAATATCGATGCAGCATTTGAACCGGGAAGTATTCCAGGTATCGTTATTTATATTTTTACCACTAGGAAGGGATTAGTCAATCATCACTATTGATTACAGAATAGAATATGAGATTGAGCATCTATCATTGCATGTATAATTGAGAACATTATATCTAACTCATCATACAGGGATAAGTGTCACATAAAAGATATATGAAATAATAATAGTGACAAGGATAACTAATCTGATCTAGCCACATAATAAATATGATAAGCACCTCAATTAGATACTCTAGAAAGTCATTAGCATGGTATTAGAACGAACTACAAGAATATTCCCTAAGTTATTCTCAACTATATAGTCTAGCATATCATAGTTAGTGCAAGCATACTTAGCAATCATTGCGAGACAAGACTACGCCCATGCATAGTGATATTAGCAAGGAATATGAGAAACATAGCAATCACTCCCCTGTAATAATGTTGCTCTGCCAGCCCAATACACGAGAGGGGGACTATATAAGAATCAATGAAGCTGTCACTATCACGAACTACCCCACGATCTGACATATTGGGTACAATCGCAGATAAATACGGTATAAGCACCACGCCTACACAATATCTATCATTTACCCATGGATCCGATGGATAAACGCTATACGATCCTAAGCATGTATATAGATCGTATCTAACTAAGCCAAGTACATAACTATGATAAACTAAGAACAATATAATCTTGAATATAAGCAAGTAGAGCAAAGTCATAAGCAATATATTGAAGTAGAACAAAGTCATATTCATAATATTGAAGAACAAAGATAATTAGAAAGCAATTAGAAGCACAATTAGAAGATTACCAAGAATCCTCCTGACAGATCCGGAAACCAATCGAAGATTGACTCCTTCTAGTTCTAATCCTATGTAGCTATGCTAATCTAGATATCTAATTGATGTGGTGGCTCTAATCTTGATCAGAGGCTTCTTCTCCCTTGATGGAACAATGAATTAGGGTTGAGAGGCTCTCTCCTCCAGGGTCAGTAAAGTAACGGCGTACCTTCTTTGAGGGGAAGTGCATATGGACTTCTCCGGTTCCAATATTGTGGGGGGATAGACCCCTATACCCTTACGGCTAGACTTGGGCCAGGAGGCTTGGCCCATTACGAGACGAGTTCAAGGCTTGATCCGACAGCCTGGAGTTTCGCGTAAGGAAGCAAGATGTGGAGATCAAGCAGGATTCTAGTCGGTTAGAACAGGAATTGATATCGAACTATCTATGACAATTGTAACC
Source organism: Sorghum bicolor (assembly GCF_000003195.3). Taxonomy (NCBI): domain Eukaryota; kingdom Viridiplantae; phylum Streptophyta; class Magnoliopsida; order Poales; family Poaceae; genus Sorghum; species Sorghum bicolor. The sequence continues at coordinate 43,737,344 of NC_012871.2, forward strand.
GACTAGGATTAGTTTCCAGATCTGTAACCCTGCCCTTCAGACTATATAAGGAGAGGCAAGGGACCCCCCTAGGACATACGATTCTCTCAACACAAATCAATACAACCAGACGCAGGACGTAGGTATTACGCCAACTCGGCGGCCGAACCTGGATAAAAAGCTTGTCCGTGTCTTGCGTCACCATCGAGTTCGTAGTTTGCGCACCGTCTACCGATAAACTACTACCGTGGGTATACCCCAAGGTAGACTGCCGACCAGCTTTCGTCGACAGTGGCGCGCCAGGTAGGGGGTGTGCGTGCAACTTTTCCGGCGAACAAGATGGTCACGATCCCAGCTTCCGCGACCGTGCCTGAAGGCCTCACGTTCACCGTTGGCCAGATCACGTGGACGACGTGCAGCGGCGGCCTCACAACCACGGTTTCGAAAGAGACCCGGATCCAATCTGAGATCACGCCGTCTCCGACCACACACGTGGCGGCACCGAGCGCCCGACCACCGTTCCCGCTCTACAAGGGAAAGAAGATCGACAACTCGGACCTTCTCCAAGCGCTTGATCGCGCTGACTCCAAGCTACTCGAAGTTTCCCCACTAGTAGACGGAGTTCTGCGTCGGCCCGACCAAGCTGCTCCAGCGGATTTTTTCAAACCCCGCTGGCCAACTCGTGTCGCCACACACGAACGGTTGGGAACGTCTCTGACGATAACCTCAACACCCTTAGGACGATCCGTCGAGCTCAAGAAGGAAGATTATCCTTACGGCCTGAACAACTCGGCCTCTGTTTACTCACAGCACACCCAATCCGTTTTCAGCAAGGCGGTTTGGTCGCCGACAAGGAACGATCGTCACTACGTCAACATGGTGACGATCCGAGAACTACGGGACGGCCAGGTTTCCAGCACCAACTCGAGCACCGGTTCCGTCCTCACCGAGGTTATAAACACCGAAGACGAGGACTACGACCTGGATTTTCCTTCACACCCTCCGGGTTTCCCCCGATTCCCGATATTTCCCCCCCGGCGAGGAGATATTGTGTTCAATGTCAGCGCCGACGAACCGGTCGTTGATGGAGAAACAGATGACCAGAGGCAACTCCGCGAACAGCGCAACGCCGATCGCGCCCGACGACGCGCAGACGAGCAACAACAAATGCTACCAAATAATCTCAACGATGCCTTTGACATGGTCGGGGACCAGCCAATCTACAAAACGCCAAGGGCCAACGTGGTTGTCGCCATGGCTAACCTAGATCGGCTTCCTGATACCCCCGAGTGCCAGGGAGTCCGGACCAGCATCCGAGCACACCTGATCGCTGCAATGGGACAGACAGCCACTCTGCTCAAGAGAGTCCAGGACGTCTCTTATACGGAAGCCGCCTCCGACCAGACTAATCGTAGCCGGGCCTCACCGTCTCCCAGCAGGCGTCACCGCAGCCGCTCTCCCGACAACCGTCGAAAGGACTCACGGCGCGACGATGGTGGTCGGGACGCCGACGGTCGCCGCAAGCAGAACCGCGTACGCGGCCAAGAAGTAAACCAGCACAGGGATCTCCGCCACAACATCCCTCCCAAAGATGCCCGGGACCGCATCAACAGGCGCGCCACAGAGAGAGCAGTCCACGAAAACCTGCGCTGCATCGAGCAGTCCACACCAGTACGTCAGCCCCACCGACGTGGTCCACTCCATTTTCGGGGGCAAGGTCTCCATTGAATCCAAGCGAGAAAGAAAGCTGTTAAAGAGAGCCTGCCTCAACATAGACAGCACGGACGGGCTGATCGCAGACCCAAAATTCCCCCCGTGGTCCCACAGGGAGATCTCGTTCAGCAGGAAGGACCAGTGGGCCGCTATCCCAGAGCCGGGTCGTTTCCCCCTGATTCTGGACCCTTGCATCAACAGCATCAGATTCGAGCGCGTGCTCGTGGACGGGGGAAGCCCCATTGACATCCTCTTTCGCAACAGCCTGCCCGCCCTCAAGATATCTCCTGCACAACTAAAACCTTACGACGCCCAATACTGGGGGGTTTTGCCGGGTCAAAGATCAGTGCCTCTCGGACAGATAACATTGCCTGTCCAATTCGGCACACCCGACCACTTCCGGACGGAGTTCATCAACTTCGTGGTCGCCGATTTCGACGGGACCTATCACGCTATACTGGGCCGACCATCGCTGACAAAGTTCATGGCAGTCCCGCACTACTCATACCTGGTCCTTAAGATACCTACGGAGAAGGGTGTCCTAACCATCAGAGGCAATGTTTACACTGCGTATACCTGCGAAGAGGAGAGCTTCAAGATCACGGAAGCAATCGACCTCTCAATCCGCATGGCAGAAACAGCAACTCAAGCCGCGCAACTGCTTCCCGACCAGCTCCGATTACCTGAGCAGGAGACAGCCAGAAAGAACTCAAAATCCAAGGAGCACAAAGAAGTACAACTGGTCGACGGCAGCCCCGAGAAGACGGCCCTCATCGGGGCCAACCTAGATCCAAAATAGGAAGACGCGCTCGTCAGGTTTCTAAGGGACAACGTAAGCGTTTTCGCATGGAAACCCGCAGACATGCCCGGCGTCCCACGAAACCTGATCGAGCACTCCTTAAATGTCTCGAAGACCGCAAGACCAATCAAGCAAAAGCTGCGACGGTTCGCTCGTGACAAAAAGGAGGCTATTAGGACAGAAATCACACGGCTTCTAGCAGCCGGATTCATAAAAGAAGTGTATCACCCCGATTGGCTCGCCAATCCGGTTCTTGTACGCAAAAAGAATAATGAATGGAGAATGTGCGTTGATTACACTGATCTCAATAAACACTGTCCTAAAGATCCTTTTGGTCTCCCTCGCATCGACGAGGTGGTCGACTCAACGGCCGGATGCGAACTCCTCTCCTTTCTAGACTGCTACTCTGGTTATCACCAGATTTCGCTAGAAGAAGAAGATCAGATCAATACATCTTTTATTACACCTTTCGGCGCATACTGCTACACGACCATGTCTTTCGGACTCAAAAACGCCGGAGCCACTTATCAAAGGGCCATCCAGCAATGCCTCCACGACGAGATTCGTGATGACCTCGTCGAGGCCTATGTGGACGACGTGGTCGTAAAAACAAGGGACGCGAGCACCCTAATCGACAACTTAGACCGAACTTTCAAGGCACTCAATAGGTACAAGTGGAAGCTCAACCCCAAGAAATGCATTTTCGGCGTTCCTTCCGGTCTACTGCTCGGCAACGTTGTCAGTTGCGACGGCATACGACCAAACCCTTCAAAAGTAAAGGCGGTACTCGACATGCGACCACCGAAGAACGTAAAGGATATCCAAAAGCTAACCGGATGTATGGCCGCCCTCAGTCGCTTCATCTCAAGGCTAGGAGAAAAAGGCCTCCTTTTCTTCAAACTATTAAAAGCGTCGAAAAAATTTTCTTGGACAGAAGAAGCCGACACCGCATTCAACCAGCTTAAGACCTTCCTCACTTCACCACCTGTCCTTACAGCGCCTCAGCCCAATGAAGACCTACTCCTTTACATTGCTGCAACCGACAGGGTTGTTTCCACGGCAATAGTGGTCGAGCGAGGTGAACCAGGTCACGCCTACAAGGTCCAGAGACCAGTTTATTTCATAAGTGAAGTCTTAAACGTGTCCAAGGCCAGGTATCCACAAATACAGAAGCTCATATACGCCATTCTAATAACGTCAAGAAAGCTGAAGCACTACTTCGACGGCCATCGAGTCCTGGTGACAACCAGTTTCCCTCTCGGGGACATCCTGCGCAATAAAGACGCCAATGGCAGAATCGTGAAATGGGCAATGGAATTATGTCCATTTTCCCTGGAGTTCCAGAGTCGCACCACTGTCAAGTCTCAGGCCCTGGTCGATTTCATTGCTGAATGGACGGATCTCAACGAGCCTTCCGTTCCTGATGTCTCAGACCACTGGTCAATGTTCTTTGACGGGTCCTTGAACATCAACGGTGCCAGCGCTGGGATACTGTTCGTATCACCCAACAAGGACAAACTGCGCTACGTCCTTCGGATCCTTTTTCCGGCGTCAAACAACGTCGCCGAATACGAAGCATGCTTGCATGGCATAAGACTAGCCGTTGAGCTGGGAGTCAAGCGCCTCTATGTTTATGGCGACTCCGCTTTGGTCATCAACCAGCTCAACAAGGAGTGGGACGCAACCCACGAGAAGATGGATCTCTACTGCAAAGAAATTCGCAAATGGGAAACCAACTTCTACGGCATAGAGTACATCCACGTGGTCCGGGATAAGAACCAAGCAGTAGATGCGTTGTCGAAGTTAGGCTCATCTCGGGCCCAGATCCTGCGGGGTATTTTCGTCCAGGACATCCACGAGCCGAGCGTAGGCTCCTCCCTGGTCGACAAGCAACCCACCGAGGCAATGCTCATAGACGACGCCACTCCGACAACCGGTGGGCGTGACTGGCGTACCCCGTTCATCAAATACATATCGGACGGGACAGGCCTTCAGGACAAAACAGAGAACGAGCGCCTCATTCGACGATCAAAGAACTACATCCTGGTCGACGACAAACTCATGCTGAAAAACGCAAGCTCCGAAGTACTGCTCAAGTGAATACCCCAAGATGATGGTATCAAGCTCTTAGAAGACATACATGCTGGATCCTGCGGCAATCACGTCGCATCCAGAACGCTGGTCGGAAAGGCTTTCCGAGCAGGTTTTTATTGGCCAACCGCGGTCGGCGACGCAGAAAAACTGGTTCGACATTGCGAAGGATGTCAGTTTTTCGCTAAGAGGACCCACGTACCTGCCCACGAAATTCAAACCATCCCGTCGTCTTGGCCCTTTGCTTGCTGGGGGCTTGACATGATCGGGCCATTTAAACCAGCCCCGGGCAATTTCAAGTTTGTTTTCGTGTTAATCGACAAGTTCTCCAAGTGGATTGAATACATGCCTCTGGTCAAGGCAACCTCCGAGAAGGCTGTGGAGTTCCTCAATCAAATCATACACAGATTCGGCATCCCGAACAGCATAATCACCGACCTGGGCACTCAGTTTACTGGCACCACTTTTTGGGACTTCTGCGATGACAGAGGCATAGTCATAAAATACGTGTCAGTGGCACATCCACGTGCCAACGGTCAAGTTGAACGTGCTAACGGAATGATCGTTGACGCCCTAAAGAAAAGGTTGTACATCGAAAACGACAGAGCACCCGGTCGATGGATGAATGAATAGCCGGCAGTGGTCTGGGGCCTCCGAACTCAGACCAGTCGAAACACACGGGTGTCTCCCTACTTCATGGTGTACGGTTCAGAGGCGGTCCTGCCGTCTGACATACACTTCGGATCTCCTAGAATCGAACACTTCGACCAGGCGACCGCCGACAACGCCAGAGAACTCGAAATCAATTGCATGGAGGAAAAGCGTTTAGATTCTTGTCTCCGAACAGCAAAATATCTCGCGGCAGTCAGGCGATACTACAACAGGAACGTCAAGGACCGTTCCTTCGTGGTCGGCGATCTGGTACTTCGATGGAAAACAAGCTAGGAGGGAATGCACAGGCTATCCACTCCCTGGGAAGGACCCTTCGTGGTGACCGAGGTCACACGGCCTACGTCCTACAGATTGGCATACCCAGACGGAACACGAGTGCCTAACTCTTGGCACATAGACAAACTGCGACGTTTCTATCCATAAAGTTTTAATAACTTTCCTTTGTAAGTATCTTATAATTGTTAATAATGAAATTCTCTATTTTTTTTTTCCTATACCTTGTCGCACACAGCACTTGGCAAAACTTCTGCAATGGATGCTCTTAACGACTACCAAGACGAATACGGTGACACGTCACTCAGATAATCTTACAGCGCTCAAAACAACAGTCATGACAAAAAGCAAACTTTATTACAAACTTTACATACAAAGTTTACAATAAATACCCTAACGGGCAGACACTAGTCTATTCCTACAGACTACTCTATTGGCCTAGCTGCTCGGGCTGATCACCCGCCTGGCCCTGCTGCCCGGACGAAGGGGTCGGGGCCACCGGCGCCTGGCTGGTCGAGACCGCAGGCGTCGACCGCCCATCTCCCGCAACGGACGCGCCCGACAACTCCCTGGCCGACCTATCTGAACTCGGCTGGTCTGGGGGAGTGGCCGTTCCGCACAGATTGATGTCGCCGATCACTGTCGACGACAAGTCCAGCAGACTACCCCGAAGCTCGTCCGCTTCCTGTGGGCCGACCTCCTTCGGGTACCCCTTCTCCAGCCTGCTCAAGTCGACCAGGGGGTAGTGGGCGCGCACCATGCTGAGGACGTGCGCGCCGGCAAACTCCCCGGCGTCCTTCACGAACTGCTGGAGCCAGTCCCACGCCCGTTGCGCCTTCTCGACCGGGGTCAACTGTGGCGCGCGGGGCTGGCTCTTCGGGAGCTCGGGACTGATCAGGTCTAGGACCGGGGACACTCCTTTCCAGATCCTGCAACAGTTGACCCTCCAGGAGTCCCGGTCCTTGACCAGATCATCCAGGTGCTTCTTGGCGTTCACCTTGAGCACTGCAAACGAAACAAAGCGTTATTTTCGGCATACCAAACAAACAAAGGGGCGACAAGCAGCAGCTAACAAGGCGGCACCCATTACCAGATAATTCCCGGTCCTTTCGACCCAATTCCTCTCCTGCTCGCCGCCCGGACTCCAGCGCACCGGTGAGCTGTTGGCTGAGCTGCTCCTTCTCTTGTCGGAGGCGCGCCACCTCCTCCTCCAAGTCTGCGTGAATCATAAACTGGTCAGTAAAGCAAACTACACAAGTACGCAAAGCTGCTCGGAGCGTGTGACTAACCTTCTTGCTGCCGGTATTGGTCGGCCAAGCGACGAGTGAGGTCTAGACGATGCTCCTCTTCGGCGCTCATCTCGGCCACCTTCTCCCCGACTTCCGACCGCAGTCGGTCTACCTCCGCGGCCAGGGCCTTGTTCTCGGCCACGACGCCTTCTATCTGGTCAAAGCACCGTTTCCGGTACTTTGCCGTTTTCATTGTGCCCTACAAAGCGAACATATAACGACCATGCAAGACAAGGCATAGAATGTATAGCAGTACAAAAAGTCGCTTACCTTGACTTCGTCGACGAGGCGCTTGGCCGCGCGCTCCACCCTGGCGGCCTCCTCGGTCTCGGCGAGCTCTTCATGCCCGATAAAGTGATCCCCGCGTTGGCGCCACACATACACGTGTTGGCGGCCATCACGGGGACGACACTCAATCTCCTCCACCTCGTCCTCGGAGGCCGCCTGAGCTTCCTCCTCCCGCGCTACGTTGCTTTCGGTAGCGGTCCCAGGCATTACTGGTCCCCGGACCAGACCTGGGGAGCCTGCAGTCGAAGCGGCCCCTGCTCGGGGCGGTGTGGAGACTTCACCCTCCCCGGCGGGAGGAGGGGTCGGGGCCCTTCCCTCCCTTTCCGTGGTGCTGGCTGGGGGAGGCGTCCCCATAGCCTCCTCAACCCTGGTCGGGCTGCTCAACGTAGCCGGTGCCGCGGCCGGGGACTCCTCGGCGCTCTCAGGCACGGCTGCAGCCGTAGGCTGCTCTGCGGTCTGCGGGGCCGCGTCTTCAGCAGCGCAAACCGGCTCACTCGTCCCCTGGCCAGCGGCATGGCCAGGGTTGACATCCGACGCCGCGCTAAAGGAACAAAACTACAATAAAAAAAAAACATCGGTGAAGTACGTAAGTTGAACACTTACACGTTTGAGCGGCGGTGGGTCGCGGTAAACCTCCTTCTCGTCCGACCAGTCGGCACCTGTGCTCCCGACTCCCCAGCGTGAGGCGCAGGTGGATCGACGGCCACACGGTCGGCAGTGGTCGCCCCGCCGTCCGGACGGCTAGGAGGCCTCCGGACCAACGACGGAACGGCCTCCTCCTCCTCCTCGTCGTCGTCGATCCGAACGAACCGACGCCGCTTCGGCGCTCGGCTGCTCTCCGCCGGCAGTGTCGGCATCGGCGACGGATCCACAGGCATTGGCCTTTTCCCCGACACCCTTTCCTCGGTGGTTGGGACGGGGCGGGCTTGTTCCTCCTCACTGCTGGTGTAATGAGCACACCGAGCAGCGTCCTCCTCTAGCGGGTCTTCTCCCGCAGGATTCTCCATCCCCGGTGCCAGTGACACATACACTGCGCACCGGTCGACATCGCCGATCTGCAAAAAGCAACAAAGATGAGCCAGCCACATACGATATACGAATACTAAAACAAAATAATCTGCAACATACCTTTGGTGCTGGTCGGCCTAACTTGAAGGCTTGCACCCGATCACTGCCACGGATGAAGCCTCCGTCCGCAAAGTTGAACAGCTCGTTCAACAGCCGTTGTACCTCCGCCTTCTCCAAGATCTCCGGTCGCATCCTGGTCGGGTACACGCTTCCGGCATACTCGTACGCCGAGTGCACCCTCTTCTGGCAGGGCATCACCTGACGACAAATAAAGTTGCCGACCACGCCAAGCCCATCCAGGCGCGACCAGTCGATCAGCTTCATCAGATCCGCCACTTGACCGTCGAACTCTGGGCGGTCGGTCCAGCTCACCCTCTTCTCGGGAATGTACCCCACGTCGCAGAACGTGGAGCTGCCCGGTTCCTCCCTGACGTAGAACCACTTCCTATACCATTCGGTCAAGGAAGTGTTCCATGGACAGTGTAGGTAGTGATTCTTCATTCCATCACGAAGGTTGAGGTATACTCCACCTGCGACCTTGGAGCCTCCAACTGCTCCCTTCTTCCTCAAGCAGAAAAGGTAACGAAAAAGATCGAAGTGCGGCTCTATGCCAACATAGGCCTCGCACAGATGAATAAACGTGGAGATAAGGAGAATTGAGTTTGGGTGCAGATTGCAAATCCCGATCTCATAATACAAAAGAAGACCTTGGAGAAAAGGATGAACCGGAACCCCAAATCCCCTCTTAACGAAATCTTTGAACACGACGATCTCACCGGCACGAGGGTCGGGGAAGCTTTCTCCTTCCGGCGCTCTCCAGCCGCCAAGCTCCGAGCTGTGCAGGAGTCCCATGTCGACGAGGTCACCGAGGGATTTGGTGGTGCTGCGGGACTTCTTCCACTCCTTGGCCATCAGTTCGGCCCTCTTCTTGGAGTCGCTCTTCGCCATTGGAGTTGAGAAGTGGATTTGGGTTACGAAGATGCAGGTGATCGAAAGAGGCGAGAATGGAAGGCTTGAGGGCAATGGCAGGGTAAGGAGTACAGGCGGAACTGTCACGCTCTTATAACCCGCAACTCCACCTCTCCCATTTCCTGTATTCTCGGGAAGTGGGCGGGCCATGCGGCGGATGCGGCGTTTCGGTTTACAATGATTATAGACAATTAATGCGGCGGAGTTTTCGTACCAATTGATGGTTTCCTTTTTCTCAAACCACGCAAAGGGCGGCTGCACAGTTGCCAGGCGCAACTTTTCATGCGTCCATCTGACAACCCATCAGGAGGTCTCGTCATGTCAACTTTAACTGAAAAGATCGTTTCAATAAAAAGAAGACAAATATGCCAGAGAGTCAACAATCCGGGGACTGCACCGACCACCGAGCAATTGATGCTCGGGGACTGGTCGCCCAGTTCATCAGCTCGGAACTTCAAAGACTGCACCGACCACCGAGCACTCGACGCTCGGGGACTGGTCGCCCAGTCTATCAGCTCGGAACTTCAAAGACTGCACCGACCACCGAGCACTCGATGCTCGGGGACTGGTCGTACAGTATAGCAACGCAGAATTCTAAGGAGCGCACTTGGTGCTTGGGGACTGGTCGTCATACTATTATACACCCGGGGACTGGTCGATTAGTCTATTCAATTGCAGACGGACTGGTAAATTCAATTTTTTAGACCTTGCTACAAGGCTCATACTTCGCCTTCCAGCAAGCTCGGGGACTACATCGGTACGATGCATCTGGCGATGCATCTCAGTTACAGAATTTCTTTGAGGACTTTTATTTTGACCCTGGCACCACGTGCCTACGTCACCTACTACCAGGCTCGGGGACTAAGTGGGCACACTTCACCTTGCGGTGAATATGCTTGCTTTTTTGATGTTTATACCTTTCAAAAAAGTAAAATGGGCACACTTCACCAGGAAAGAAATCTTTTTTAATTTAGAGCACCATGCATTCTTCGAACAACTCGCTTCTTCGATGTCAATGTTGATCAACTGTCTTTTGAGTTGGTCAAAGAACCGTTGCAACTGTTTGGGCGACTTTCCTGCTTATTGAAGACGTCAAGCCTCACTGATCGAAGAAGCTCAAGACGGCGTGTTACATCACAATACATGGTGCTCGGGGACTAGCTGTGGGGGGATAGACCCCTATACCCTTACGGCTAGACTTGGGCCAGGAGGCTTGGCCCATTACGAGACGAGTTCAAGGCTTGATCCGACAGCCTGGAGTTTCGCGCAAGGAAGCAAGATGTGGAGATCAAGCAGGATTCTAGTCGGTTAGAATAGGAATTGATATCGAACTATCTATGACAATTGTAACCGACTAGGATTAGTTTCCAGATCTGTAACCCTGCCCTTCAGACTATATAAGGAGAGGCAAGGGACCCCCCTAGGACATACGATTCTCTCAACACAAATCAATACAACCAGACGCAGGACGTAGGTATTACGCCAACTCGGCGGCCGAACCTGGATAAAAAGCTTGTCCGTGTCTTGCGTCACCATCGAGTTCGTAGTTTGCGCACCGTCTACCGATAAACTACTACCGTGGGTATACCCCAAGGTAGACTGCCGACCAGCTTTCGTCGACAAATATAGATAATTTCTTTAACGGTGCTGAGGAACGGTCTTCCAAGGATGATGGGTGGATCATATTCATCTTCTCCCATGTCAACAACTTGAAAGTCTGTGTAGACAAAGTGATCGTCTATTTTGACTGGGACATCAGATACTATTCCTTTAACTTCTCGAAATGTCTGATCTGCCATCTGGAGTTGAATGTATGTTGGTCTTAGTGGCATGGTTCCGAACAAGAGCCGATAGGTGACTGCGGCCATTATGTTGACGCCTGATCCGGTGTCGCAAATCGTCTTGTAGAAGTTGTATCCATTTATGGAGCAGTAAATGCTTGGCATTCCTGGGTCGTCCTTCTTGGTCAAAAACGGTGACTTCAGTTGGTGATCTTGGCCTCCATGGACTACAGTGACCATCTTAGCTGACTCGGTCCACACTTGCTTGGTCCTGTTCCTCCTGTTGGTCCTCTTCCTTGATTCACGTCTGGATTGATTTGGAATTTGTGTAGTCTTGTTCTTGAAGAAAAATGTCTCCTTCTTCCCTTTGACATAGAAACTGATCTTAGCAGCACTGGCGTAGATGATACCTCCCGTGGTGTTCAAAAATGGCCTCCCTAGGATGATAGGTGCTCTCTCATCATTTCCGGTCTCTACCACTACGAAGTCTGATGGTGCATACAAGGTACCAACTCGGACACAAAGGTTCCTCACTATTCCTTTTGGAAAAGTTATCGTCTGATCTGCAAACTGCAAACACATGGTTGTCTCTAATAAAGGATATGTAAAGAATTTCTCATAGAGTACCCTGGGTATAATGTTGACATTGGAGCCAAAGTCGCAGAGTGCTTCTGGGACATCCACCATGCCGATGGAGATCGGGATGACGGGGCGTCCTGGATCGCCTCTCTTGACCGGCAGACGGTCAGTAGAAAATTCAGTGACAGGGTTACTCCAATTACCTGCATCAAACACGTCTACAAGATTTGCAGATTCTAATCCTTCCGGTTGTGATGGTATACCGGGGTTAGTAGTAGGAACAGCAGCAGCTATCTGATTTAACTGAGATTCAATCATTTTATTAAAGCTAATTTGATTCTTGATGGCAGTAGAAAAATTATCCATTCTATTATTTATATTTTCTAGCATTTTATCATTAGATGCCAATTTCTTAGATAGGTTATCCATTAGCTTACCTTGATTAGACACTAACTCTCTCAAAGGTGGGAAATTATTATTATTGTTGTAAGAATTGTTACCTTGATAATTACCTGAGTAGTTAGGCCTCTGTTGATTCCAACCTTGATTTTGTTGAGGACGGTTGTAGTAGTTGTTGTTGTTGTTGTTGATGTAGTTCACATCCTCAAGTATCTCAGGGCAGTGGTTGCCTGAGTGTCCAGTGTCTCCACACTCCTCACAAGTCATGTGAGAGTCGTAGATGTGCATAACTTCTTTCTTGTCTCCAACTCTATCGTCGAGCTTCTTCAAGAGCAGGTCTAGCTTTGCAGACAGCATGCCTACCTCTTTCAGCTGATGCATACCTCCACCTCTCTTGCGTGTCTGGGTCCTCTCTTCATTCCAGCTTTGATTGGACGCCATCTTCTCCACAAGAGCTGTGGCTTGTGGTATAGTAAGTGATAAGAATGCTCCTCCAGCTGCAGCATCCATAGTCTCTCGGGCACTGTTGTTGAGCCCATGATAGAATGTCTGCATCAATAGCCAACTCTCCATTCCATGATGGGGACATTCTAGGATGTAGTCTTGAAAGCGCTCCCATGCTTCTGGAACAGATTCATCATTTTGTTGCTGAAAACTTGTAATCTTCCCACGGAGAGCATTGGTCTTGCCCATGGGAAAGAACTTAGCCAGGAAGTTTGTTGAGCAGAGTGCCCACGTAGTATTCTTCTCCTTTGTAGCGTAGAACCACTACTTCGCTCTTCCTAACAGTGAGAATGGGAAGAGGCGAAGTAGTATAGCGTCTTTGGAAACTCCTGCTATGGTGAATGTGTTGCAAATCTCCAGGAAGTGTTGTAAATGAGCACTAGCATCTTCGTGTGCCTTCCCACAGAACTGGTTGGATTGCACCATGTTGATAAGTCCAGGCTTGAGCTCAAAGTTGCCATCGATCTCTGCAGCAGGTCCAGTGCGGATGTTGTCCGTAGTGGGAGCTGAGAACTCGCGGATTGATTTGTTCGCCATGGCTTCGAACTCTGAAGACAAGTTCCGGTGATCTTCTTGATTGGATGAAGCTTCTTGCTGAAGTGTTGATGATTTCTTTAGCTTGGCCCTCGTCTTCTTGAATAATGCTTTAGGATTGTCAACAAAATTCCCTGGAAGATGTCTTCTATTCATACATTCCCCTGCATAAGATAAAATAGAAAAATATCGGGGTAAAACTGTATGAGAGAATAGATAAGCTCAATCATATTAGTGATGCGAATGATAACTCAAAATCTTTTATTCCATTCCTGATTGGTAATCAACCTTCCCCGACAACGGCGCCAAAAATGCTTGTTGGGTATTCTTAACATCATTACTAAAAGTAGACTAAGTTCTAAATCTAGCAACGGTGCCAAAAATGCCAAACCTATCCCTCACACCACTTAAGCCAAGTTGTCATCCCCAGCATGATATAAGAGACGCGGTATTGAAATATGCAATTGCTCTTCTAAATAAATAATGAATGGGATCTGCAAGCGCACAGATTAATACCGATGCAGCATTTTAACCGGGAAGTATTCCAGGTATCGTTATTTATATTTTTACCACTGGGAAGGGATTAGTTAATCATCACTATTGATTACAGAATAGAATATGAGATTGAGCATCTATCATTGCATGTATAATTGAGAACATTATATCTAACTCATCATACAGGGATAAGTGTCACATAAAAGATATATGGAATAATAATAGTGACAAGGATAACTAATCTGATCTAGCCACATAATAAATATGATAAGCACCTCAATTAGATACTCTAGAAAGTCATTAGCATGGTATTAGAACGAACTACAAGAATATTCCCTAAGTTATTCTCAACTATATAGTCTAGCATATCATAGTTAGTGCAAGTATACTTAGCAATCATTGCGAGACAATACTACGCCCATGCATAGTGATATTAGCAAGGAATATGAGAAACATAGCAATCACTCCCCTGTAATAATGTTGCTCTGCCAGCCCAATACACGAGAGGGGGACTATATAAGAATCAATGAAGCTGTCACTATCACGAACTACCCCACGATCTGACATATTGGGTACAATCGCAGATAAATACGGTATAAGCACCACGCCTACACAATATCTATCATTTACCCATGGATCCGATGGATAAACGCTATACGATCCTAAGCATGTATATAGATCGTATCTAACTAAGCCAAGTACATAACTATGATAAACTAAGAACAATATAATCTTGAATATAAGCAAGTAGAGCAAAGTCATAAGCAATATATTGAAGTAGAACAAAGTCATATTCATAATATTGAAGAACAAAGATAATTAGAAAGCAATTAGAAGCACAATTAGAAGATTACCAAGAATCCTCCTGACAGATCCGGAAACCAATCGAAGATTGACTCCTTCTAGTTCTAATCCTATGTAGCTATGCTAATCTAGATATCTAATTGATGTGGTGGCTCTAATCTTGATCAAAGGCTTCTTCTCCCTTGATGGAACAATGAATTAGGGTTGAGAGGCTCTCTCCTCCAGGGGCCAGGGGGTCTGGTTTTATAGTCCCTTCAAGTGAATATGGGCCCTTGGATCAAACCGACATAGATTGTATGGTTTAGATTCATCCTTTAGGTCGGTGGAGATCTCCCGCAAAGCAGAGTCCTGATTGGACTCAGGAGGTGGGCGGGCGCCCTGACTAACTGGGCGGCCGCCCAGGGTCTGGCCCCGTTTCGCCTCTGCTTCGGTCTCGTGGCTTCTGGAGTCTTCTAGATGTAAGATAATTGCGCAGCACGTTAATATCTTTACGTAATCCTGACATGTGGGCCTTTCTTCCGTATTTCCTGACAACTCCCTGCAGAAATAGACAAACACCAAAACTCGTGGAATTCTGTCAGATAAAACCCTAAGTCTAGATCTTGATTTCATTTGGATCCTTTTCTTTATTTATTTGATAATTAAATTTGATACTTAAGGACCGTCAACACCCTTCTTCACCATATGGCACTTAGACCTAGTCTAGTCTTGACGATGTCCATCCATTCTTTGAAAACCGAAACAATTTCCACTATTAAGTAGGCATGTACATCCCTATTCATCGAGTACCTATTACCACGACCTCACTAATGACTTTGCCTCTACAAAACACACGTTAGTCATAGTAATCAACATTGTCATTAATCACTGAAGTCACTAGGTGCCTAGATGCTCTTTCAATCTCCCCCTTTTTTGTGATTGATGACAATAACCTCGAGTGTGAAAGAAAAAGAGGTTTTCAAATGACTTGGTTTCTATAAGCATGATACAATAAGAGCAAAGGGATTAGGCATGCTCATATCAACCAAGTCTACCATCCTGCATCCAAATATGTGAGATGTGTACAACAGGATATAATCACAAATAGCTCATAGTACATCGGAGTAAAAACGCGGAAGCAAAGTAATATGAGCCAACCACATGACATAAAGATATCACAAATAAGCATAAAGTCATGTCTCACAACCATAAGCACAACCAAGTGTATCTAACAAGAGTAGCTCACAAATGCAATGCATAAACGTAAACATGATGCATGGTGGAGTAGCACACAAAAGTACATCAAGAGAACAAAGCCCTCTCTAGCTCTAGCTCCCCTTAACTCTCATACTCACAACTCTCTCTCCCCCTTTGGCATCAAGCACCAAAAACCTAAGACGAAGGAGGCGGAGGTAGAGTAGTGGAGTCCCTCGGCATGGCCTGAAACTGTGCTGCGTTGTCTCATCCATCGGCCGTCGAGCCAGAGGAGATAGAGTGACCCTCTGAAGCTACACGTGCTGGCGAAGCGGTCTGGGTCGGCTCTGCAGGCTCTGTAGCTATCACAGGCTGTGCGGGCTACTCAAGTCCTGCTGACGAGGCTGCATGGACTCGGTCGCTGTAGCTGACGTCTCTGGCACAGTAGATGAAGGTGCAAGCTGCTCAGACGAAGCTACCGATGACGACAGGCGCTCTGTGGTGGTAACTGGGACCGTAAAGGCTACAGGAGCCTGCAGAGGTGGAGGCATAGGGTCACCAGTCAGAGCACTGTACGAGAAACTAATGTGCTAGCCTGCCGACGAGTCCAACACGAGCTGTGACGCTATCGCTGACTGTGGAGTAAATCCAGAGTGAAGGGGCATGAACTGAGGTACCTACTCAAACCCAGACGAGATAGCACCCTGAGAAACCTAGTGCTGTGGCGTCGAGAATGGCTGACCCTGAGCAGGGAGCTGAAGCGGCTGCTGAGACTGACTCTGAGGCGCTGGGGTAGGTGGCCTGACTGACGAAGTGCCTAGGAGCTGGAGTAGAGCGAGCAGCAGAGGTAGACTGACCCTACGTACCAGTCCTAGGGATGGCCTTAGTACGAGCGCGAGTCGACCTCCTGAGGGGCTGCTCCTGCTGATGTGCCTCTGTCGGGCCCTCTAATTGGGCCCCTCTCTGTCTTCGTGTCCGGGTCCTCCGGAGTTGACTCTCTGACTGCAATCCTGACATGCTGACCTCCTAGCATGATAGTGCTAGGAGGAGATCTATGGAGTGCCTCAGCCTCAAGAACTGCACGCCTCTGCCGTGGCGTGAGATCGGCCCCAATCCTCAGGGCACCTAAACGTCCACCCCTCTCTGCTACCTCAGCTACTGCTGCAACTGCCTCTGCCACCTCTGCCTCTCTATCACTAGCCTTCCTCTTCTTGGTGGCTAGTTTCTTGCCTTTACCCTTCTGTGCCGCTGACAGGCGACGGGGAGGATCACCTCCACCATCACCTCCTGGAGAACCCATTGCCGGACCACTGACGTTCTTGCAACGTGCCATTGTAAGAAAACTATCACTCAACAACTGCCAACAGCTGACCAACTGACACTCAAGAGGCTTGGCCTCAATCCGTACTCGCGGGCTTGGCCCCGAGTTCAACTGCAACTATCAAACTGACAAGAGAAACCAACGCGCTGCAAGAGATGGAATAGACATGATATATATAAGCAGACATAATGGCTAGAGATGAGAAACCCTATAGATCGCAAGATTTAGATAAAGAACGGGCGCGAACTGCTTACAATCCGATGTCGAAATGCGTTACGGATGAAATATTACGATCCAAGTCCGCCGGATAACACAGATCGTCTCCTCAAGGTGCTGCACAGATTGAACGAGGCAAATCGAGATGAAAAACTTCGTTCGTATCCTTTGACACATAAAGGCAAACACCTTAAGGGCAGGGGTCCAAGGACTCACCCAAACCCTAACCTTCTCACGAGATGCAGCACCCTGCGCAAAGGAGGAGGGTTCCAAGCAGATTTGGCACGGGGGGGAGTAGATCCACCGAGAAGACTCGAAGATCTTGACGTCGGTGGCGGATCGGCGAAACTGCTAGGGCACGGGCGGCTCAGGGCGAAAACACGGGGAGAAGAAAAACTGGCCGAACAGATCGGGTATTGGGCGTTATATCCGCTGACCGCAGGGTCACTGGACGCTCCTTATGTGGCACCGGACGCGTCCGGTGAGCACTGAACGCAAACACAAAGAAGTTTTCAAAACGGCAGACCACCGGACGATGGTCACCGAACGCTGGCCTTAGCGTTCGGTGCCCCAGGGCACGCCTAGCTGAGCACCGGACGCACATCACCGGACGCTGCAGGGACACTGTTCCTGCGTCTGGTGAGTGCAGTCCAGCAGACTCACCGCACCGGACGCACCGAGACAGCGTTCGGTGCATCGTCCGGTGCACCTCTGGGTCCTTTTTCAACTTAGCACCTCGACCGACTTTTACCCAACCAAGTTCCAACTTCAAAGAGACACAAATAAACACCAAATGGAACTGGTATGAGTGACCTCTCTCAAACACTCAAATTTTCACAAATATTTAGCCTTAGGCATAGTAGTTTTTATGAAAATAGTCAAGTGAAAGCACCGAGGAGCATCGTATGGCCATAAAGCTAGGGGTTTAAATCATAATGAGCTTTGAATGCTCCCCCTATCTATGGACGAACACAACGGATGCTCAAGATATAACCAAAAAGAAACGGTCAACTAACAAGCATGCATATGATATGAGGAGGAATGCAATACTTGAAAGTAAACTAATGCTTGTCAAGTTTGATGCAAGGTTAAGCTTTTTCACACACTCAAGGGGTTTACCTTAACCATGTTAGACAAGCCCAACACACAATTCTTTTTGTATTTTAGTTTTGGTATGCATGAAATGCAAAACAAAAGCTATTTACAAGGTCAACACACAACTTCATTTTTTAGTGAAGTTAGAGAGATCAAGCACATTAAGTTCATTTCTCAACATACAAAACCTAGCTTCATCTAGGGGTTTTGTGAAGATATCCACCAATTGATTTTCTGTTCCCACATTCTCTAGAGATATGTCGCCTTTAGCAACATGATCCCTAAGGAAGTGGTGGCGGATGTCAATATGTTTTGTGCGGGTGTGTTGAACCGGGTTGTTAGCAAGTTTTACGTCACTTTCATTGTCACATAACAAAGGTACTTTGTCTAGTACTACTTCATAGTCTAGCAAAGTTTGTTTCATGTAGAGTATTTGTGCACAACAAGCACCGGCGACAATGTATTCTGCCTCGGCCGTTGACAAAGCAACACTATTTTGTTTCTTTGACATCCAAGAGACAAGTGATCTACCTAGGAAGTGGCACCCTCCGAATGTGCTTTTTCTATTAATCCGGCACCCAGCATAATCCGAATTAGAATAGCCTACAAGTTGGAATCTTGCACCTTTGGGATACCACAAGCCTAGGCAAGGTGCATATTTTAGATACCTAAGAATTCTCTTGACGGCAATCAAGTGAGATTCCATAGGCATTGCTTGATATCTAGCACACATACACACACTAAACTTGATATCGGGCCTAGATGCGGTGAGGTAGAGTAGGCTTCCTATCAAGGAATGATAGAGAGTCTTGTCAATTGGGTTACCTCCCTCATCCAAGTCGAGATGCCCATTTGATACCATGGCAGTCTTGATTGGCTTGCAATCCATCATCTTGAACCTCTTGAGAAGATCTTGTGTGTACTTCTCTTGAGAAATGAAGACTCCTTCCATCATTTGCTTGACTTGAAATCTTAGGAAGAAGGATAGCTCACCAATCATGGACATCTCAAACTCCTTGGACATCAACTCACCAAATTCCTTGCAAAAATATTCATTAGTAGAGCCAAAAATAATATCATCAACATAAACTTGGCAAATGAAGATTTCCCCATTCATTTTCTTGGAGAAGAGTGTTGTGTCAACTTTTCCAATCTTGAAGCCCTTCTCAATTAGGAAGTCCCTAAGCCTCTCATACCAAGCTTTAGGAGCTTGATTGAGACCATAGAGAGCCTTGGACAACCGGTAGACATGCTTGGGGTACCTAGGGTCTTCAAAACCGGGGGGTTGCTCAACATAGACAAGCTCATTAATATAACCATTCAAAAAAGCACTTTTCACATCCATTTGAAATAACTTGATATCATGACTAGATGCATATGCAAGTAGGATACGGATTGCTTCATGTCTTGCCACCGGTGCAAAGGTTTCACCGAAATCAAGACCTTCCACTTTTGAAAAGCCTTTTGCCATGAACCATGCCTTGTTGCGCACCACCTTGCCTTGATTATCCTTCTTGTTCCAGAAGACCCACTTTGTTCCAATCACTCTTGCATCTTTGGGTCGCTCTTCAAGTGTCCATACTTGGTTGCGAGAGAAGTTGTTCAACTCCTCTTGCATGGCAATGATCCAATCCACATCATGAAGAGCTTCCTCTATAGTCTTTGGTTCATCTTCAAGAGACACAAAAGCGTGATGTTCAATAAATAAAGCATGTCTAGAGCGTGTAGTTACACCATGTGATGGACTCCCGATGATGAGATCTTGAGAGTGATCTTGGAGGAGATGTGATGATCTTCTTGGTGCCACTTGAGGGGTTGGTTGGGGAGCATCAACATCTTGTGCTTGTGCCACCGCTTGCTCATGAGTGACTTGTGTGTCTTCATGAGCTTCTCTCACATCCTTGTCTTCATCTTGTGGTACATGTGAGGTGGAAGGTGGCTCAATGACTTACACATCATCAACTTCTTTTGGCTTGATGTCTCCCATCGACATGTTCTTCATGGCATCCCTCAATGGTTCACCACCTACATCATCAAGATTATCACTTGCTCCTTGGGAGCCATTAGTTTCATCAAATTCAACATCAAATGTCTCTTCAACCATGTTTCTGGCATGGTTAAAGACCCTATAAGCCTTGGACTTTGGTGAATAGCCAACCAAGTAGCCAATGTCACATCTTCTTTGGAACTTGCCCAAGTGCTGGCCCTTATTGTAAATGTAGCATTTTCACCCAAACACTCTAAAGAATGAGACATCAGCCTTCTTCCCATTTAGCAACTCATATGGTGTCTTCTCTAGGAACTTGTGAGGAAAGAGCTGGATTGATGCATAGCATGCAGTGTTGATTGCCTCGGCCCACATCTTCTCTGAAGTGTTGTACTCATCTAGCATTGTTCCTGCCAAGGTGATCAATGTCCGGTTCTTTCTTTCTACAACCCCATTTCGTTGTGGTGTGTATGTTGAGGAGAACTCATGTTTGATTCCCACTTCATCACAATACTCTTCAATGTTGGTGTTGTCAAACTCTTTGCCATTATCACTTCTAATCTTTTTGATCTTGACATCAAATTGATTTTGGGCATTCTTTGCAAACTTCTTGAATATGGATGCAACTTGGGCCTTGTCTTGCAAGAAGAATGTCCAAGTGTACCGGGAGTAATCATCAACTATGACCAAGCAATATTTGTTGCCTCCAAGACTAGCATATGTGGTTGGTCCAAATAGATCCATGTGAAGTAGTGTCGAGGGTATCAGTAAGGGGTACCCTAACTGATGCATATAACGAGAAAACCCGTACATGAATCGAGGCTCCTGACTCAACGCCCCCCGTTCGCACGCGCGATCACCAAAATGCGATGACGACCATAGCCTCGAACACGGAGAAAGGGTCATACGAATAAACCAAGGCTCGACTGAACGGTGACCGTTGAATACGGAACTGGCTCGTACGAAACGTCAGGCCTCGAGTGCAAGGACGCCATCTGCCGCCTGACGCGGGTACATTTAATGCGCCTGCCGTGTTCTCACCTAACCCGATAGTCACGGGAAGCGTGATAGGGGGCAAGCACCAATCCAATCACCCCTTTTTGTAGCTTTATCCTTTCAGAAGAGTCAGAGTAAGGCTGAGCGCAGTAAGACAAAAGGAACGTCATGTGACGGCCCCCCTCGAGATGTCCGAAGTCAGCGCTCTGTTCAGCAGGGCTTTGCGCGGCATCAGACCCTCGAGCGGGCATGTTCCTTCCTAGAGAAAAGTCAGGCAATGAAAGACGGCACCTCAACCACTCTGACACGACAGTAGCCACGACGTACAAGCGTGCCGACGGTTTAGCCGGTCCAGGACAGCGTAGGAGCCAAATTCAGGGGCACGCGTAATCATCACCCAAGTACTGTGGAACAAGACGGCTCGAGGCCACACCGGTACGGAAGCCTCGAGTAGGTCAGCGCACCACGCCCCTATCAACCCCTACTCTATCACCTACTCTATCGACGGCTCGAGACCTCTAGAAGAACGTACCCGTTCGGTCTGGACAACACCGCAGCATCACTCGCCAGGACAATATGCCCAAAACGCCCAGACGTTCGTGGAGCGACCAATGGTCCTCCCGCGAGACGTCGGGTCACAGCAGCAAGCGGCTGAGCTGCCAGATTTCTCCCAGGTACGAGGCCTTCGACGCCTAGGACCTGGGCGATACACAATCACCTTGCTCAGGAAGCGGCTGGTGGAGGAAGGACGCGGATGTTTCTATGCCACAGAGCCGGATCCCGACTCTGAATCTGACAGCTACGACCCTACTAGGGAATGCCTCAACTTCGACGGGGAGGTGGAGACCACAGACGAAAGACAAGATACCGTCACCGGCGATCGAGCCCCTGTAGCAAAGGAGGACCCCAGGACGCCTAGGAACAACGGTCAGGTCGACCCTCCGCCACAGGAAGACAAAGCCACGCAACTTGCACAGTTACGAGAGCTCAAAGCAAAGCTTGATGAAGATCGCGAGCACCTCACCTAGCTCAAGTGGGCCCTCGAGCAGGACCAACCATACCCGCATGGCAGAGGTGCATGCAGGCGAGCTCGAGAAGTGCACTATCAAATCGTCGGAGACGGGGAACCAGAACAGCCTGTCAACCGTTTACCTCGAGCAGGTCAGAATGTCGTGGCGGTGACCATGCTACTACGTAACATGCCTGAACCATCGAACTCCCAAGCACGGCGCATTCGAGACGAAGTGCAAACTCTGCTTCAGGTGGCGGCAGCTCAGCAAGCCGAGAGCTCGGCCCCTCGACGTCGAGGGGCGGTCTCGGAGAAGCGCGACGAGCCGGTCCGAAATGAAAACGAGGTGTCTGTTGACACCGTTTTTGGACACGTACCCAGGATCGGTAGAGTGTAGATCGGCAAGAAAGGGCAACAGTAACTGGTATGCAGGGGAGTTGCCGATAAGGGTGGTTTCCGATGAGGAGACAGCTGAATGTGGCTAAGGCCATGGGTGGTGATGTGTTTATGCCGGTGGCTGGTGTTACCTGTTGCCGATGGGGAGTCTGCCGATGACACGGAAGGGAGAGTTGAAGGTTGCCGATTGGTCCGTGGTGGTATCCCAGTTTGTCACGAAAGAATAGTTTTGTGTTTTCCTTAGTTATTTAAATCGTTTTGTACACGGATTCTGTTTAAATTTGGAACTCGAGTTCTAGTCGTGTCTGGTTGTAGCTCTTTGAGCAGGGTATAAATGTAGACCCTAGGGCCTTGTAATCGAGACATCTATCAATCAATCAAACACAAGTTTTTACTCATATTCCAGCATCTACTTTTTCGACGACTTCGTCATATTTTTCCTTTTTTATTACGAGTTCTTAGGAGTTCGTCGACTTAAGCTCGGCGTATTCTCAAGTTCCGCGTGAATACCTCTTGGCCGTGACATCCGGGCGCATCGCTGTTGTCGGGACCAAAGTATTCGAGTTATCACCTTTGCCGATAGTTAGGTCAAATCGGCTGGCACGCCTTAACGTTTAAATCGGGTATTAGCCCTTTGTGTTTGCAGATCAGCTTTTGCATCAACACATCTTTTGGCACGCTCGGTGGGACCAGATTCAAGATCAAGATCGACATGTCGACTACTGAGTTTGATCAGGAGAATGTTATCCCATTGACGGAAGCCAATCTCAAGGATGAGCAGAAGCAAGCCATTGCGAAAGCCATGGAGGATTACAAGCAGCAATGTTTGAGATCCTTTAGTATCAACAGGAGCGGCGAAGTGATCTAGAAGGAAGCACTGTCGATGCCTCAGCAGGTTACCTTTGATGCTAATCCGGGTAAACTTCAAGACATGGTTGATAATGCTATTAACCGTGCTTTGATCAATCAACCTGGTGTGCTGTCCAATATGGTTTTCAATGTCGTGGCTAGAACTTTTAAGGAAGGATAGTTGCCGCCAAATTATGTGTGCCCTTCTCATCATCAGCCAGGATCACCGGTGGTCACAGCTCCATCGGCTGCTACAGCCGCTGCGGGCACAGAAACTGCTGTTCCTCCAAGCATGTTAGGAGTCACTAATGCACAATCCACGCCGATGACGACTAATCCACCGACTTCAGATGAGCAGATTAAGCTTACTACAGATCTATTGGTATCGGCAATGTCAGGACTACTGGTGGGGTTTTGGTATGCCCCAGAGTTCACGTTGAAGATGCCTGGTATATCTCAGCCGGCTGATGTGAGAGGCAAGGCTCCTATGGCATCGGCACCTCCAAATATGCCGATGAATCAGAGTCCCCAGTATACTACAACTACTACTGCAAGACCTTACACTGGGAATTCTCAAGCTCCAACGTTCCAGATGCCTAATGCATTGGCAGATTCAATGCTGACGCAGCAGAGGTTTATGACTCAGCCAGGGTATGTCAATTCAATGATGATGCCCAATTACCAGTCATCGGCAGGTCCTATGCCGATGAATGCTAATAGTGGATGGCTTGGACAGCAAGTTTTTCCACAAATGCCCCAATAGAATTATCAGGCTACAGGGCTTCAACAAGGCCAGATCTACCTCGGGTTCCAGAATCAGGGATTACCCAACCAGCCGATGAATCCTGGACAGCAGTTTGGCGGGCAACAGTTTGGCGGTCAACAGATCAGTGGCCAGTAGGTTGGTGGCCAGATGATTAACCCAATGTTCCATGCAGATCGTGCACCGCACAGACACGTGGAAGTTTACCAGCAGGCGCCAGATCCACAACCGCCTCATCGGCAAGATGCCGATGCTTATTGGGCCGATAAGATTGCTGAAGTGATGAGGGATCAATTTGGGATAAAACCCAAAGTCAATACTTACTCTTATCGGACGCTGTATCCTCCTGCATATGATTTAATCCCGCTTCCAAATCGGTACAAAGTGCCAGATTTTACTAAGTTTTCTAGGCAGGATGATACATCAACCATGGAGCATGTCAACAGGTTCATCATCCAATGCGGAGAAGCTGCTAACAGGGACGAGTTAAGGGTTCACTTATTCTCGTCATCATTGTCTAGATCGGCTTTCACTTGGTTTATATCATTACCTCCCAACTCAGTGATTACTTGGGCCGATCTAGAGAAACAATTCCACAAATACTTCTTTTCTGGGGTCCATGAGAAGAAGATCACCGATTTGGTCAAATTGAAGCAACGCAATGATGAATCGGTTGAGAGTTTTGTGCAAAGGATACGGGAAGTCAAGAACAAATGCTATAGCCTGGTTCTGGATGATCGGTAGCTAGCCGATTTGGCTTTCCTGGGCTTGTTGCCACATATCAGAGACAAGTATGCATCTCAGGAGTTCGAAAGCTTAAGTCATTTGGTGCAGAGAATTTCTGATCAAGATATCAAGCCCTTTGAGCCCAAAAGGGCATGGAATAAAAAGGTATCGTTCATTGATGAAGCAGCAAGCTTGGATTCTGATGAGGAACCAGTCATCGGCTTAGCATAATGGGTAAAAAATAAGAAGCCGATGTCTTGTCTTTTTGGGCATAAAGAGCCAGAGAAGTTCGCATTTGACATCACTAAGGCCGATAGGATATTTGACTTTCTACTTCAGGAAGGACAAATCAAGTTGTCACCCAATCATGTAATCCCATCGGCCGAAGAGTTAAAAAGGATGAAGTACTGTAAATGGCACAATGCAACTTCTCACAGCACCAATGAGTGCAAAGTTTTTAGACAACAGCTGCAATCGGCTATAGAGTCTGGGAGGATCAAATTTGATAGCTCCAAAACTCAGAAGCCGATGAAGATTGATCAACATCCTTTCCCGACAAACATGCTGGATGCTAAGGGAAAGGCCAAGGTTATGACATCAGAAGCAGCTGAAAGAAGTGCATCGGTAGACCCTCAGCATCAGATCACTACTGCCGATGCAAAAGGAAAAGGCTTGATCTAGGAGGGAACTAACTCAGGAAGGCCTCCCCGATCTGGTATTGTGATAACTCACAGAAGGCCTCGGGAGACTTGGCAGCAACGTGAGGATCGGTATCGGTGCCAGCAAGAGGACTATCGTCGGGAAGAAGAAAGACGTCGACAGGAGTGGAATCGGCATAGGGATCACAGGAACTGTCCGTTCTTCATCCATTGTTGGGAGGAGAATATCAAGCTTCCTACTGTCAGAGATTGTCCTGAGTGCAATGGTTATGATCGGTATGACAGAACAAATCGGCAGTACCAGGACAATAACCGCCGGTTTGATGGGCCGATTAGGCGAAGAGCATCAGTTCATGGTCAGCTGGGGGCAGGCTCTGTGTGCACGACAGGCTCGGCGATCGTGTTGAATATTTTCCCCGGAACACGGAAGAACTTGAAGAGATGGCTAATGCATGGGTTCCCGATGAGTTCATCTTCTGTAGGGACGCCAATACTTATCGGATGGAGTCAAGGGAAAATCATCGCCCATCGGTAAGGCAGCAGCAACTTCCTCCATGGTGTCCAGAGGGGTTGACCAGGACACAGAAGAGAAGACTGCAGCGCGAAAGGCGGGAAGAGTTAAGCAAGGGCGAGAACTCTGGCCAGTCTGGGGATCAGCAACAATAAGATCCTAAGGGAAAAGGGCCATCGGCAGACATCAACATGGTATTTGGGTTGCCGATGGAATTCCTTGCGCCGTCCAGTGATGATGAGTTGGGGCTTTCTGACCAAATAGCTCAGTTGGCTCTGGATCCGATGACAGCCATCTTTGAAAAGCCTGCCGATGATGAAAGGCAACATCTTAAGGCTCTGTTTGTCAAAGGGTCGATGGTCAGCCAATGACCAAGATTTTAATTGATGGTGGAGCTGCTATCAATATCATGCCATATGTAGTATATCGGAAGCTTGGAAAAGGAGATCAAGATTTGACCAAGACCGATATGATGCTCAAAGACTTTGAAGGGAATCTGTCTCCAGTTAAGGGGGCAATATGCGTGGAGTTGACCATCGGCAGTAAAACCTTGCCGACAACCTTCTTCGTGATCAGTGGAAAGGGTGCTTACAACTTACTGTTGGGAAGAGATTGGATTCATGCCAATTGTTGCATCCCGTCTACAATGCACCAGTGCTTGGTCCAGTGGGTAGGTGACAAGATTGAGATTGTCCCGGGAGATTCTTCCTATGTTATTGTATCGGCAGAGGCAGACACCTATGAAAGAACTAGGTGTATTTTAGGAGAAGTTTGGGAAAAGAATTTTCTCAAAGTTGCCGATTATGAAATTCCACCGATCCAAGCAGTCGGTTCTGATGAAGGTTTTTAATGGATGGGTTCACCGATGATGGAAAATTGGGCCAGGGATTCACATCGGCCGATGATCTAGTAGAAGTAGATATAGGTAGTGGTGATAAACCTAGGCCTACTTTTATTAGTGCTAAGTTAAATTCTGAGTGTAAGCAGCAGTTAACTGATTTGTTAAAGGAATATAAAGATTGCTTTGCTTGGGATTATACTGAGATGCCTGGTTTGGACCGATCAATTGTTCAACATCGGTTGCCTATCAAGTCTGGATTTCGGCCACATCAATAGCCAGCTCACCGATGTAATCCTAATATTCTTCCAGATATTGAGGCCGAAATAACCAAACTTATTGAAGCTAGATTTATTCGGCAGTGTCGGTATGCCGAGTGGATTTCCAATGTTGTTCCAGTCTATAAGAAAAATGGGAAGCTTCGGGTCTGCATTGATTTCAGGAATCTTAACAAAGCTACACCGATGGATGGCTACCCATTGCCAGTTGCCGATCTGCTAGTTGATGCTGCAGCTGGGCATCGGATTATCAGCTTTATGGATGGCAATGCAGGATACAATCAAATATTCATGGCTGAAGAAGATATTCCAAAGACTGCATTTAGATGTCCTGGTCATGTTGGGTTGTTTGAATGGATAGTCATGACTTTTGGCTTGAAGAATTCTGGTGCTATTTATCAAAGAGCCATGAATTT
This sequence comes from Sorghum bicolor, assembly GCF_000003195.3. Taxonomy (NCBI): domain Eukaryota; kingdom Viridiplantae; phylum Streptophyta; class Magnoliopsida; order Poales; family Poaceae; genus Sorghum; species Sorghum bicolor. Next base: position 43,764,814 of record NC_012871.2, read on the forward strand.
TATATTTCATGAGTTCATCGGCAAGCTGGTGGAAATTTATATTGATGATGTGGTGGTTAAGTCTAGAGACTTGACAAAGCATCTTGCCGATTTGCGAAAAGTGTTGGAATGCACAAGGAAGCATGGTTTGAAGATGAAACCCAATAAGTGTGCATTTGGCGTATCGGCAGGATAGTTCCTTGGTTTCATGGTGCATCTTAGGGGGTTGAAATTAGTCGAAGATCCATTGATGCTATCAACAAAATAGTTGCTCCAACCAACAAAATTGAGCTCCAGTCCTTGATCGGCAAGGTGAATTTTATCAGGAGATTTATATCTAATTTGTCTGGTAAAATTCGCGCTTTCAGTCCTTTACTTAAGTTTAAAGCCAATCAAGAATTTGTTTGGGGGAAAGAACAACAGTTGGCATTGGATGAAATCAAGAGTTATTTGGTGAGTCCTCCAGTTCTGATTCCACCTCAGCAAGGGAAGCCCTTCAGATTGTATTTGTCTACCGATGGGATGGTCATCGGTTCGGCTTTAATTCAAGAATTTGAAGGGAAGGAACGTGTGATTTACTATTTAAGCAGGATGTTGATTGATGCTGAGTCCAGGTATTCGGCTATTGAGAAACTGTACTTATGCTTGTACTTCTCCTGTATTAAGTTAAGGCATTATTTGCTATCGGCCGAATGCACGGTTATTTGCAAAGATGATGTGGTCCGATACATGCTATCTATGCTGATCATGAGTGGCAGGATCGGTAAGTGGATTTTGGCATTGTCAGAATTTGATCTGCGTTACAAATCGGCTAAGGCGGTTAAAGGACAGATTATGGCCGATTTCGTGACTCAGCATTATGGTACAGTGGAGACTTTGGAGATTGTACCTTGGACGCTCTTCTTTGATGGATCCACGTGTGACCAGGGGGCGGGAATCGGCATAGTGTTAATTTCCCCTCGGGGAAGGAAATATGAGTTCTCCTTGCCGATTGTTGCCACGTCAACAAATAATCAGGCTGAGTATCAAGCTTTGATAATGGGGTTGGAGTTGTTAAGAGAAGTTAATGCTGATGCTGTTGAAGTCTTTGGGGATTCTATGCTGGTTATAAATCAATTGGCTGGAAGCTATGAATGCCGAAGCGAGGTCTTGATAACTTATCATGAAAGGAGTATGCAGCTGTTAAAGGAATTCAAGGACTTCCGATTAGAGCATGTTCCTCGATTGCATAATGAAGAGGCTAATCGGTTAGCTCAGCATGCCTCGGGATATCAACCCATGACGAACGTAATATCGGCAGTCAGTGCCGATGATTGGAGAAAATAAATAATTGATTATTTAAGGGATCCATCCAAGAAAGTTGAAAGACGTGTTCGGTTTGAAGCTACCAAGGATGTGCTCCTCGAAGATGAGTTATATTACCGAACTATTGATGGGATTCTTCTCAGGTGCTTAGGTGATGATGAGGCTAAGAAATTGATGGGAGAAATCCATGAGGGAGTATGTGGAGCACATCAGTCGGCTTTTAAGATGAAGTGGATGATCAGAAGAAACGGGTATTACTGGCCGACTATACTTAAGGATTGCTTTAAGTACTTCAAAGGGTGTCAAGGATGTCAGAAGTTTGGCAATGTTCAAAGAGCACCTGCATCGGCCATGAATCCTATCATCAAGCCTTGGCCGTTCCGAGGATGGGCTATTGATTTAATCGGCCAGATTTATCCGCCATCCAGCAAAGGGCATAAGTTTATTCTGGTTGCCACCGATTATTTCACCAAATGGGGTGAAACTATTCCTTTAAACAATGTTACATCGGCCAATATGATTGATTTTGTGAAAGAGCGTATTATCTACCAATTTGGAATTCCTCAAACAATTACTACCGATCAGGGTACTATGTTCACATCGGGGGAGTTTGATGAATTTGCAGTCGGTATGGGAATTAAAGTATTAAACTCTTCTCCTTGCTATGCTCAAGCTAATGGGCAGGTCGAGGCATCTAACAAAGGAATTATTAAGCTTATTAAACAAAAGATTGAAGAAAATCCTAGGAGGTGGCACACATTATTAAATGAAGCTTTATGGTCATACCGGATGGCTTGTCATGGATCGACCAAGGTTTCACCTTATCAGTTGGTGTATGGGCATGATGCGGTGTTACCTTGGGAAATTAAGACTGGGTCTAGGCGACTATCTTTTCAAGATCAATTGGCTGCCGATGATTATGCTACTTTGATGACTGACGAGTTGGATGATCTAGCGGGACATCGGCTAAGGGCTTTGATGAGTATAGAAGAAAATAAGAAGAGAGTTGCCAGATGGTATGATAAGAAGGTAAAAGATAAGGAGTTTACCGATGGAGACTTAGTATAGAAATTAATCTTACCGATCGGGACTAAAAGTTCAAAATTTGGGAAGTGGTCTCCCAATTGGGAGGGTCCCTATCGGATAAGTCGATTGGCTCCTGGCAATGCCTATATTTTAGAAACCCTCGAAGGAGTTGAATTTCCCAGAGCATTAAATGGCAAATATCTGAAGAAGTACTACCCCAGCATATGGGTCGATGCATGAAAGTTTAAGTACCGATAACATCCCTATCGGCTGGATCAAAATGTATCTGGGGCCCGACTTAATGTTTTAAAAGGGTGCCGATAACAGTCCTATCGGCTAGACCAAAATACTAGGGATGCTCAAAAGAAAAGAGCAAGTATGTTGCCGATGAAGAATTCACACGTTCAGCAACGCCTAGATCGCCGATATAGCGCGCAGACGGATTTGATTGGCTGCTTCTATCTCTTTGATGTCTTCATCTGCAGAGCCTTCCACCGGCTTCAACTTCTTCTTCAGCTGCAGCGCTTTACGACCATGGACATTTTGCTCTTGCTCAAGGAGTTCGATCGCCTCAGGCAGCTGGTTTTCCTCTTGTTGAGCTTGGGACAAGGCTTCTTCCACTTGCTTGAGCTCTGCCAACAGGGCTTCTCTTTTTGCTGACAAATCAGAGATCTTGTGCTTCAGTGCATCTCCTGAGGACTTCAAGGTGCTGATGTTCTTATGCTTCTCATCGGCAAGTAGCTTCACTTTCATCATCTCCTCAGAAAGCTGAGTCTGGGCAGCTCTATCGGCAAGACGTTGGGCAGCCCTCTGGTACTGCAGCTGACGGCTCTCTAGATGTGCGGTCTGAAAGAGGATTTCTTCAGTATCGGCAGGAATTTGGCGTCTGAGGGTCTTGAACAAAGCCTTGGCCGGGTCAGAGTCGTCGACCAGTTGGGCTGTATCTTGATGAAGGAGGGTCGATAATTCTTCCAACTTCGCCCTGATTTCTGCTGATGTGATTCCAACTGCCCGAGAAGAGCTTGCCTCCTCACCTTCATCTTCAGAGATGTCGATGGCAAAGGAGAATAAGCTATCGGGAGAGTCCTGCTCTTGAAAAGAGATGTAACGAGTTATTCTATGGTTTGGTATTGATAAATGATACAGACAGAGATGGGGTAACTTACTTATTTCAAAGCAATCTCTCGCCTCTGACTGGAAGGTGCCGATGGAACTACAGGCCGATCGGCTGGGGTTACCGATGGTACAATGTCAGCCGAAAGAATAACAGAAGTAATTATAAGACAGGGAAAATAAGTTCATCGGTAATGATTTTATAAAAGATATGTTACCTGGAGGAGGAGCAGCACTTGTTTGGATGGAGGAAACTACCGATGCTATGATTGAACCTGCTGGATCGGCAGTTTGCTCATGTATGTCAGCTGATATATCTTCTGGCTGAGGTCCCTCTGGTTGGAATTCTTCTACATGAGCTTCTTCTTGCGGCTGAGGAGGAGATGGTGCCTGTTGCATCTGGACTTCTAGAGAGGAGGGAGAAGACTCTACTGGAATTGGAGACACTGGGGGAGGAGGAGGTGTTGCTGTCTTCTGGCGCTTTGCTTGTGATCTGGTGCTCTTGGAGCCTTTCCTCTTCATCTGGCTGGACTGGGGGCATCGGCACCTGTGCTTCTGGTCTTTGCCGATGCGCCAGTGTGCTGTACCAAGGGTGAGAATTCGTGAGTACAAGTGTATTAGATGGAAGAATAAGATCGGTAAAGAAATGTGAAAATTTACCTTAAAGGCTTGCGCCAAAGCAGAGGCGGCTACCGATGGAGATGTCTTTGAACGCTTGGTGGTGACCTTCTTGAGGCGTACACCTCAGTGCATTATGGCAGCCAAGGTGGGAGCATTGTTGCCGATTGAGGAGATCGGGCCTGATGGAAAAAGATCAATCGGCTTGCCACTCCTGCTGACCGATGGGGGAACGTTATCGACCTGCGATACAATACAGAAAGTGAGTTACCAATGGAAATAAAAGTGAAAGGATTGGGACATCGGTTTGGAAATACTTACAGTGTTATCAGGAACTTTGTACTCGGGGTCGATCATGCCACGGTACGTAAGAGTCGATTTGTAGAACAAATGCTCTTTCCATTCTTCCCACCATTGTTTGTTCGCCTGAGTGATGAAGAGGGCCGGAATCCACTCTGATAGATCTGCATCTGTATCGGCACTCGGTGGCAGTTGAGCTACTCGGGTCCACTCGAGAAGGCTGGTGATGGTTTCCCTAGGTTTTATCACATCGGCATAACAGAGTGCGATCGGCAGCTGACCGAAAGCTAGTTGGCGGGCTAGTGCCGATGGATTGTTAAACTCATAGGTTTGGGTGGAGGCTTTCCCACTGCCAAAGAAGGTTACTGGTATAGCTCTGGGAGTGATCAAGGCCATCATCACATCGTGATCTTTGTTGAGAGCATCATTGAACGGATGGAAGACCAAAGGAAACATGGTGTGTGGATCTTCATAAGGCATCCACACTCGTTGTTCTCTGGTCAGGCCTTCGTACAGGGTCTGGAAAAATCGGCTGACCTGGTCTGCGTTGCCACCTGTGCCAGGTAGAACTATGATAGCCTCGCCAAAGTTCAGAGGAGGACGGGTTACTGATTCTTCTTCACCTAATTCATAATCCTCGGCTATATCTCTGGGGAAGCGCTGTGTGAAGAGGTTGAACTCAAGACGCTTGTGCATGTGGAGACTGAGCCACATGTTAATAAACCACCAGGGACCTCCTAAGTTGCCGATGGACTCACCAAGCAGAAGTTTCCTAGACACTTGGTGGAGAAGATGATAGGCAAAGCCAAGCAGGTATCGGCCGAGGGGCAATCGGCCACCATTAGCTAATCTCTCTGCTGCCGATAGGTAGACAGAGTTTGGTCCTGCCGATCGACCGCAGAACACGAATTTATCTAGCCACATGTTCAGGAAGGCGGTTTGTTCCTTTATGTTGACAGGCCCCGTTCTGCGGTACTTCTGAATGTACCCTGACCAACCGCCGATAGCGCGGGTTTCCACTTTGGCACTGGGCATGGTGTCAAACAGGTGACTACTATCGGCAGTGGATACATCTGAGCCGGTAAGCATAAGCACATCGGCAAGAGTGGGAGAAGCGGGGCCGTGGCCGAAGACAAAAGCATTAAGTGTGTCCGACCAGAAATAAGATGCAGCAATCAGCAGTGACTCATTCCTATGCATATCGGCAATGGACAACCTGATGCATTGGTCTAGTTTTCTCTCACCCCACTAGAATTCATTTGAGTGGCTGACTCTCAAGAACCAATCCTTCCATCCCACGGTAGGACTGGGCCAAGAACGGAAGGTATCCTTCCACAGATCTAGAGAAAAATTCTCGGCTCTGAAGGGGATTCTGTTTGTTTCTGCGTTAATAAGATCAGTGGGATCTGGATTCCCTAACGGACCAAGACATTGAAGGTGTGGCTGATCGGTAGGGATGACAATTTTATTGGACAGATCCTAATGTTTTTTTGGGCGAAAAGAAAAACAAAGAAAAAAAGTAGAAAGAATGTTCAGTAAAATAAATTGCAGATGAACAAGGATGTGGTAAAGGTACGAGAAATAGGGTCATGAACTAACCTCAGGAACAGCGAAGTTGATGGCCATCTCCTCGCGAGAAGGATGATCGAAGAATTTGAGGATGGTGAAGAAAGGGCTTCGCTGGAGTTCTTGGAGCTCTCGAATAGCGCCGCCACTGGGAAAGTGGGTTGGGGCTATAGAATGATGTGATGGGGAAGGAGTACCCGAGAAGGAACTATTTATAGGATAAAATGGGCAGGGGCAAATCTGACTTATCTCTTTGCCGTATCCGTGAAATCCGAGGGTACTCAGGTAGATATGGTAACTGTTCGCACGGTAATCAAGGGATTGTGTAGGTGATTTGTCACGAAGCGGTCATAATCCAGAGATATTTCATTGTGCGGGATCTCCTGGTCGGTCCATCGGCAGCGCCTTGTAACGGTAATATTGCCGATGGGCGAATAAAGTGGAGATGACCGTTTGGGAGGTTGAGATATTTTGCTGTGTGGGACTTCCTGATCGGTCCATCGGTAGTTCCTTGTAACGGTAATGTTGCCGATGGGCGATTAAAATGGAGATGTCTGTTTGGGAAGTTGAGGAATTCGAGGAATCTGCGGAAGAGTCGGACCAAGGTTGTTCAGATTTAGGCTGTCGGTTACCAAATTGGGAGAATTAATTGTGGAAAGGCATCATTACTACAGAGAATTTTGGAGCATTAATGATTTCATACTCCGAAATTGGGGGGCATGTGTTGACACCGTTTTTGGACATGTACCCAGGATCGGTAGAGTGTAGATCGGCAAGAAAGGGCAACAGTAACCGGTATGCAGGGGAGTTGCCGATGAGGGTGGTTGCCGATGAGGAGAAGGCTGAATGTGGCTAAGTCCATGGGTGGTGATGTGTTTATGTCGATGGCTGGTGTTACCCATTGCCGATGGGGAGTCGGCCGATGACACGGAAGGGAGACTTGAAGGTTGCCGATTGGTCCGTGGTGGTATCCCAGTTTGTCGCGAAAGAATAGTTTTGTGTTTTCCTTAGTTTTTTAAATCGTTTTGTACACGGATTCTGTTTAAATTTGGAACTTGAGTTCTAGTCATGTCTAGTTGTAGCTCTTTGAGCAGGGTATAAATGTAGACCCTAGGGCCTTGTAATCGAGACATCTATCAATCAATCAAACACAAGTTTTTACTCATATTCCACCATCTACTTTTTCGACGACTTCGTCATATTTTTCCTTTTTCATTACAAGTTCTTAGGAGTTCGTCGACTTAAGCTCGGCGCATTCTCAAGTTTTGCGTGAATACCTCTTGGCTGTGACATCCGGGTGCATCGCTGTTTTGGGGACCAAAGTATTCGAGTTATCACCTTTGCCGATAGTAAGGTCAAATCGGCTGGCACGCCTTAACGTTTAAATTGGGTATTAGCCCTTTGTGTTTGCAGATCAGCTTTTGCATCAATAGTGTCTGTCCATCAGCAACCCCCCCTCGAGGAAAGAAAATAGCACCTATCCGAGACCACCCCGTCGACAATCAACGGCAACACGACATCAACGAGTATTGTCGTCGTCGACATGGGGATGCAGTGGAACGCGGCTACAGCGCCCACCGCAGCGGACGATACGACAACGACGAGGACCGGATGGCCCCAGAGCCACCGGGCCCTCGTGTGTTCAGCAGAGCGATCCGCAGCACACCGCTGCCCAGCCCGTTTCGACCCCCGACCAGCATTGCTAAATACGACGGCGAAACCAAGCCAGAGCTGTGGCTGACAGACTTCCGACTAGCTTGTCAGTTGGGAGGCGCTTGAGGAGACGATCGAGCCATCATTTGACAGTTACTGCTTTTTCTCTCCGACACTGCCCGCAGATGGCTCGAGGAACTCCCAGCCAACCAGATCCACGATTGGACCAATTTGGTCAGGGTGTTCGAGGGCAACTTCAAAGGGACCTATATATGACCCGACAATTCGTGGGACCTCAGCAAGTGCAAGCAGAAATCAGGAGAAACTCTTCGAGAGTATGCCCGACGCTTCTCGAAGCAGCGCACCGAGCTGCCGCACATCCTAGACCACGACGTCATCCTGGCTTTTGTCTCAGGCACCACTTGCAGAGACCTAGTGCGAGAGTTGGGTCGGAATCGCCCTCAGACCGTCAACGAGCTAATGGACGTTGTGGCAAACTATGCAGCAGGGGAGGAAGCGGTCGGTGTTTTCTTCAGCTATGAAGGAAGCAAAGGCAAGGCACCGGTCAACGATGATGAGGGCCCCAGTCGAGGGCCCAAGAAAAGCAAGAAGAAGAAGAAAGCACGACCATTCAAACGGGAGGCCCTCGACGATGATCTCGTCGCCGCCATGGAGCGTAAAAAGCCTCGAGGACCCCCTGATGGAGCTATCTTCAACATGATGCTAAAGGAGCCCTGCCCTTATCATAAGGTAGGGGCAAATCACAAGCTTGAAGACTGCCACATGCTGAAAAGATACTTCGATGGCCTGGGGCTTAAGAAGGACGACCAAAAGAAAGAAAAGAGCGGTGACAAGGGGGACGACAAAGAAGACGAGGGTTTCCCAGACGTCCACGACTGCTACATGATTTACGGTGGACCCTCGACGTAGCTAACTGCAAGGCAGCGCAAGAGGGAACGCCGTGAAGTCTTTGCAGCAAGGATGGCGGTGCCCCAGTACCTCAACTGGTCGAGCACCCCCATCACCTTCAATCGCGACGACCATCCCGACAAGGTGGTCGCCCCTGGCGTCTACCCGCTCGTCGACAACCCCATCATTATCAACACTAGACTCTCGAAGGTGCTGATGGATGGCAGCAGAAGCCTGAACATCGTCTACCTCGAGACCCTCGACCTCCTCGGCATCGAACGGGGACAGCTCTAGCCGAGCGCAGGCGACTTCCATGGTGTCATACCAGGGAAGAAGGCATTGCCGGTGGGTCGAATCGACCTACCAGTCTGTTTTGGCACGGCGGCCAACTTCAGGAAGGAGGTTCTCACCTTTGAAGTGGTGGGATTTCGAGGCACGTACCATGCCATCATCGGGCGCCCAGGCTATGCCAAATTCAAGGCTATCCCCAACTACACCTACCTGAAGCTAAAGATGCCTGGGCCCAAGGGGTTCATCACCGTTAGCTCCTCCTACGAGCACGCGTACGAGTGTGACGTCGAGTGCGTCAAGAATGGAGAAGCTGTCGAAAACTCAACCGAGCTCACCTTGAAGCTCGAGGCCCTTGCTGCAGAGGCTTCGGAGCCCAAGCGTCACGCGGGTAGCTTCGAACCAGCGGAAGGCACGAAGAAGATCCCTTTCGACCCCAACGGCTCCGACGGCAAGGCACTGACGATCAGCGCTGACCTCGACCCCAAATAGGAATTCGTGCTCATCGACTTTCTCTGTGCAAACGCTGACATATTTGCATGGAGTCCCTCGGACATGGCAGGCATACCGAGGGAAGTCGCCGAGCACTACTTGGAAATTCAAGCCGGTTCCAAGCCAGTGAAGCAACGACTGTGTCGCCTCGACGAGGAGAAATGCAAGATCATTGGCGAGGAGATCCACAAGCTTTTGACGGCCGGATTCATCAAGGAGGTTCACCATCCCGACTGGTTAGCAAACCCTGTATTAGTTAAGAAAAAGAATGGGAAAATGAGGATGTGTGTCGATTACACGAGTTTGAATAAAGCATGTCCAAAAGTTCCTTTCCCTTTACCACGTATCGATCAAATTGTTGATTCTACCATGGGATGTGAACCCTTTCGTTCCTTGATGCATATTCTGGTTACCACCAAATAAAAATGAAAGAATCTGACCAGCTTGCAACATCTTTCATTACGCCTTTTGGGATGTATTGCTACGTAACCATGCCCTTCGGGCTTCGAAATGCTGGGGCAACGTACCAGCGATGCAAGCTCCACGTGTTCGGCAAACACATAGGGACGACGGTTGAGGCATACGTCGACGACATCGTTGTCAAATCGAAGAAACGAGGCGACCTCATTCAGGACCTTGAAATCGCTTTCGGTTGTCTACGCGCCAATAAGATCAAGCTCAACCCCGAGAAGTGCGTCTTTGGTGTACCTCGAGGCATGCTCTTGGGTTACATAGTCTCCCAACACGGCATCGAGGCCAATCCCGAGAAAGTCTCAGCCATTGCAAGAATGGGGCCGATTTGAGATGTCAAGGGAGTGCAAAAAGTCACGGGGTGCTTGGCGGCGCTAAGCCGTTTCATCTCGAAGTGAGGAGAAAAGGCATTGCCACTGTATCGGCTCTTGAAAAAGGCTGAACGTTTCTCCTGGACCCCCGAAGCCAAGGAAGCCCTCGATGGCCTAAAGAGAACATTGACATCCACCCCGGTCCTAGTTCCCCCTCAGCCCGCAGAACCTCTACTCCTGTACATCGCTGCAACAACCTAGGTGGTCAATGCGGCTGTGGTGGTCGAAAGGCCGGAAGAAGGGCACATGTTGCCTGTCCAAAGGCCAGCCTACTTCATCAGCGAGGTGCTTTCGGAAACCAAGGTACGGTACCCGCAAATCCAGAAATTGATCTACATAGTGATTCTCGCCCGACGCAAGCTGCAACACTACTTCCTCGGTCACCCTATCACTGTGGTCTCGTCCTTCCCCCTGGGAGAGATCATCCAGAGTCGAGATGCCACAGGGAGAATCACCAAATGGTCGGTCGAGCTCATGAGTGAGACCCTCACTTATGCGCCCCGCAAGGCCATCAAGCCTCAAGCTCTGGTGGATTTCATCACAGAGTGGATGGACTCCCAGCTCCCCCAGCTCAAGTCCAAGCGGAGCTGTGGACGATGTACTTCGACGGATCTCTCATGAAGACGGGAGCTGGGGCAGGTCTGCTATTCATCTCACCCCTTGGCGTCCACATGAGGTATGTCATTAGAATACATTTCACCGCATCTAACAACATCGCGGAGTACGAGGCCCTTGTCAACGGGCTGAAAATCGCCATCAAGCTAGGAGTTTGGCGCCTCTACGTTCGAGGCGACTCTCAGCTTGTCATCGACCAAGTGATGAAGGCCTCGAGCTGCCACGACCCAAAAATGGAAGCATACTGCAAGGAGGTGTGTCGGCTCGAGGACAAATTCCACGGCCTCGAGCTCGTCCACGTTGCACGACGCTACAACGAAGCAGCCGACGAACTCGCTAAGATCGCGTCGACTCGAGGCATGGTCCCGCCCGACACATTCTCAAGAGATCTGCACGAGCCATCTATCGACTTGGGCTCGGGGGCTGACGTCGAAACCACCGCCCCCCATCCAACCGACGCCATCGAAGCCCTGCTAGTGGCAGCAGAAGCAATGGAGGTAGAACAGCGTCCCGGTCGACAGTTCGATTGGCACACGCCATTCCTTGATTGCCTGATCTGATGTGAGCTACCGGAAGAGCAATCCGAGGCCCGCCGTATCGCTCGACGGGCCAAATCGTACGTAATCTATGGCGAATGCAAAGAGCTATACCGACGGAGTCCGACCGGGATCTTGCAGCGCTGCATCACCATAGAAGAAGGTCGAAAGCTCTTTGAGGATCTACACTCGGGGGCTTGCGGCCACCATGCTGCTCCAAGGACCCTCGTAGGGAATGCCTTCCGACAAGGCTTCTACTGGCCAACGGCCGTAGCTGACGCCATAGAGCTCATGCGATCATGCCATGGGTGTCAATTTTATGCCAAGCAAACCCATCTTCCTGCTCATGCCCTCTAGATGATCCCCATCACGTGGCCATTCGCGGTGTGGGGTCTCGAACTCGTAGGCCCTTTACAGAAAGCAGCAGGAGGATACACCCATTTGCTGGTGGCCATCGACAAATTCTCCAAATGGATCGAGGCTCAACCCATCACGAACATCCGCTCCGAGCAAGCCGTCCTTTTCTTCACTGACATCATCCACCGGTTTGGGATACCCGACGTCATCATCACCGACAACGGCACCCAGTTCACCGGCAAAAAGTTCTTGGACTTCTGTGACCGGCATCACATCCGTGTGAACTGGTCTGCAGTAGCTCACCCTCGAACTAACGGCCAGGTCGAGTGTGCCAATGACATGATTCTGTAGGGGCTCAAACCAAGAATCTACAACCGGTTGAAGAAATTCAGCAAGAGATGGGTCGAAGAGCTCTCTTTAGTCCTATGGAGCTTAAAAACGACGCCTAGCAGGGCCACAAAATATACCCCGTTCTTCATGGTCTACGGCTCCGAGGCCGTGCTTCCAACAGACCTTGAGTACGGGTCACCTTGACTTAATGCCTTCAACGAGCAGACAAATAAGGAGACCCAAGAGAACGCGATCGACCAACTCGAGGAAGCCCGAGACATGGCCCCCCTCAACTCTGCAAGATACTAGTAGAAGCTTCGACGCTATCATGACAAGCATGTGCACAAAAGGGATCTGAACGTGGGCGACCTCGTCCTACGGCGACCACAAAGCAACCAAGGACGCCACAAGCTGACTCCACACTGGGAAGGCCCATACGTGGTAGCCGAGGTCCTGAAGCCAGGGACGTACAAGCTCACGGATGAAAAAGGGGCGGTCTTCACCAATGCGTGGAACATCGAACAGCTACGTCGCTTCTACCCCTAGAGATTCGAAGTTTTATGTTCTCATGTACATTCTGTACCAAGATCCTACGAATGAATGCATGAATAAACGAGATTTTTTCCTCGAGAAGTTTACTTTATCACCGGTCAAGTCTCGACGTTAGAAGGGAGTACCAACTATGACCCGTCATTGTCGATACTCCCTCGGGGGCTAGTAGGGGGAACCCCCCAGTTCCTAAAAACCAAACGATTTTTTCGTTCTAAGCCATAAGTAAACCTCGCATGGTCGAGTAGTAGAGACACCTCGAGACCCTTAAGGGCCGAGGGACGACGAGCCTGAGAACCCCTACGCCCCCGGGCTATGGTAACTCTACTCACTCCCTCACCCTCGAGGCAATCAAGGTCGCCTTAACAAAAGACCGAACGAGGAATACAGACTTAAGCAGAGAAGGAAACAAAGGAATTTCGTGCACCAAAATAAGCAAATATTCACAAATCTTAAAGACCTTTCAAGCCACAATGTATCACTTAAGATAGACAATAAGTACTTTACAATAGGCTTTGATACCCAGAATAGGCTCGCAGGCCTCAGTCCACGTCTCGGCCTTCACCACCATCGCCCGCGCCTGGGATAGTCTCGGGAGGAAGTACTTCTGGCTCGAACAGCCTCGCCAACCTTTCTCCAGGGACCTCTGCGTCATCAATCAAGGCATGGAGCCTCTCCTCATTCTCGGCATCAGTCTTAGAAATGTCGGTGACGAAGCTATGGGACACCACCTCCATATCATAGGAAAAGCCTGAGCAGACAACCGCCATCGCTCGCTTCACCCCGGTATGAAGGGCGTCCCGCACTCGATCGCTCAGCGTGGCACTTAGGTAGCACAACTGGTCGACCAGCGCGTCGCCTCGAGCTGCCTCCCTCGACTCGTCCACAGGCTCGAGCTCCCAGGAGGCCGAGAGGTTGCTTATCGCAGTCCTTAGTCGACCATTCAAAGCGACCTCCCCCTCGAGCTGAGCCTTGGCGGAGCGGGCCTCGACCTGGGTAGCCAGAGGCTCGTCCTTAAGCCCTACAAAGACCAACATGGGAAAATTTGACAACACAAAAATGCCCTGCAAAAAGAAACACGAAAGTGTAAAAAAAAGCTTACCGCGAATCTTCTCCTCCAGAGCAGTATTTTCGCCAACCAAATTGGTGTTGGCCCTCTCGATCTCCCTATAAGAGCGAGCCAGGTCGGTGTTGGCAACCCGTAAGTCCTCGATCACCATGCTCGCCTGCGAGATTGCTCCCTCTTTCTCTAACAGCGCTCTCTTCAGACGATCGATGTCGTCAGAGAGCTCGCGAGAGCGAGCGCGCTCTGCTTCGAGCTCCTCGAGGGCCTTCTTCCTGGCCTCCTCTGCGGTGCTCCGAGCGATCTCGCTCTTCACACACTCTTCCTTCAGCTCTTGGTAGGCCTCCCGGGCGGAGGCAAGGTCCGCCTTCAACAGGTTTTTCTCTTTGTCAAGCTCGGCGGCCGCATCCTTGTAAAACGCGGCCTCCTCCCAGGCCTTAGACGCGGTCTCCTCAGCTGAGGCGGTCCGCTCCCTCAGCTGCACGACCTCTTCTGTCACCCTCTCCGAGGCCTCCCGAGCTTTGGTCAGGGCAGCCTCCCTCTCCTTCTTCTCCTCCTCAAGCGCCACAAGCTCCTTGTAGGCCTGGAGAAGCTTCTCCTGTGACTCCAGGAGTTTATCCTTGAGAAGAGGGAGCTCGTCCCAGCCACCTCTCGTCGCGTGGATAAAGCCTGACTTTAGGCGGGAGGTCTCCTTCAGGTCCTGCGACAAGTAGCCGGTCGATAAGAACACGAGACCAAACATCCAGCCGGTCGATAAGAACATGAGACCAAACATCCAGATAGCTAAAGACCGAAAGTACTTACAAAAAAGGATCGGCCGAGCCCGTTGTTGACGATGTCCGACATCAGGCCCACCACATGCTTCATCCAAAGCCGGAGCTCTTCAAGATGCTTCCACTTCTCGGCTTCCTTCCGGTCGTCCATAAAGATATTGGGCTCCGATGGATCCGTGGAGGCTCGAAGCCGAATCCGACTGGGGCCGCAGTTCTCCATCTCCTCCTCTGTACACACCTTGACACCACGGATTAGCTCTTGAATGGTCTCGAGCGAGCCCCCGTGGCGTAGGAATATGTCGACGAGAGAAGGGAACCGCCCGTCGTTGTCGACCGACCCCCATGTCCCGGTCTCATTCTCCCGCCGCGGCTGTTGCTACTCCTCCTACGGTTGTTGCTGTGGCTCCTACTCACGCTCTTCTTCTTCCTTCTTCTTCCTCTCCTCGACGGAGTGGAGCCCGATGGGCCAAGACGTTTGCTTCGTGATGGGGGAGGCCTCGACCTCTTCGTCCACGATGCGGGCATCCTTCAAGAGCCGATCACCGCCAGACCCATCGCTAATAGTAATGGGATCCCCCATGCCCCCAGACTGGGGAGGCACGGGGGCTCCCTCCTGCTCTTGAGGGCGAGGCGTCTTGACCCGCCTTGGTGACGGCGGGTCGGTCTCTCCCACCGATGGACGAGGAGGGGTGCTCTCGACACCCGTCGATGGCCGAGGATCGGATGAACCTATGTGTGCTCAAAAATGATACGTCAGCCACTAAGAAGCTCAATGCAAGAATCACCCAGCGCCAATACCACTGAAAGGAGAATTTTGTCGAGACGTGCCGCCATCCCCTTAGAATCGTCACTGCCATCATCGCCCTCGTTGCCGTCGTCCTCGTCGGGAGAGTCCTCCTCGGGCTCCCCCTCTGCACGGATTTCACCCGACGTGTCTCCAGCGCTTGTTGCTCGAGATTCTTCTTCTTTTCCTTCTTCTTTTCTATGTCCTTTGCGGACTTCTGCTTCTCCGCGGACTCATGCCTCCTGTCGCGATCGACGTCGTCCTCCTTTACCAGAGGCCTCGAGGACCGAGCGTCAATCGATCCCTGTGCGGGTAGGAATAAGTCCTAAGGAGGGTCAAACAAATCAAGAATTGAAGTCATAGCTAGAAGGACTTACCAGGTCAATTGACCCCTCGTCAGGCCTCATAGGGAAGCCGTTGATGTGCTCAGGCTGAAAGTCGCATGCGACGACCGCCCTGACTCTGGCGGCAACCTCGTCATCTGTAGGCGGTGTTGGCGGCAACCTCGTCATCTGACTCAGGCCTCGTTAGACATCCGGCACGCCTCGAGATCCTGGGATGAAACGCCAGGACCCATCTCGTCCATCCTCAGCTGCCGAGACATCAACGCGAGTACCCGTCAACGGTGGACAGCCAAGAGGATGAGCGTGGCAGTCAGGCCTTCCTCGCATAGCTTCTTTAGGGCGTCGAGGATGGGACGGAGCCGCGACAGATGGGTCTGGATGACGCCATATTTCCAGTGGTCCGGACGCTCCGAGATCAAGCACCCGATGTAGGCAGGGAAGCGGTCGTCGTCGTTTCGTAGGTAGAACCACTGGGAGTCCCACCCGGCGTGGTTCGACGTCAGCCCCACTGGAATGTACTCTCGAGGCTCCTCCACCTTGTCGGTCTTTAGCACTAGGTTGAGGCAGCCGGCCCGCACTGGTTTCCTCACCCCTGTAGCCCCACCAGGGGCGTGGAAGAGCTCACCCCGGTACAGGTGGAGACACAGGTCCCAGTGCGGCATCATCCCCAGGTAGCCCTCACACACCGCAGCAAAAATCGCCACGGCGGTGATGGCGTTCGGCGAAAAGTGCTGGAGCTCCACACCGTAATGGTGGCAGAGCGCCCGCATGAAGCGGATCGGAGGAGAACCGAGGCCGTGGCGGTGAAACTTGGTGAAGGAGACCACGTACCCCTTGGGTGGTCTCGGCTCCCGGTGGTCCGCCGCCGGGGCGATCCACTCCGGCCGTGACGAGGAAACGCGAGGGTGCAGGAGCCCCTCCTTCTCGAGCTCCAATAGTCGGTGCTCCGTCATCGACGACGGGCGCCAGTCAACGGCGGCGATGAGTCTCACCGGCATCTTGAGGAAGAAGGAAAACGGCTTCGCTACTATGTGCTCGAGGGTGCGCGCGCGTGTGGAGATGGCAAGGGAAGCAAAGGCGAGAACGATGGCGGAAGGCAGAAGGACTGAAGGCCGAGAGATCCAACGATATTTATAGACGGCCAACCTCCAACATGCAGATCCGGCAAACACGGTAACTCCCCTAATAAATGCACCGTCTAACGATCTTAATCGTTTCCACTGACAGGGCGCTACGAATTCCACGATGGCACAGTGCCTCAACGGCTCCCGCCTAAAAAGGCGCGTCCAACAGGCGGAAAGGCGAACCGTCGCGACCCTTCCTTCCCGTGTAAGATAAGGTACATACCTGTCATGATGAAAATCTCGAGAGATCACAGACTGGCCCGCTGAACGGGTTCGACAGTCAATCTCGAGTACCAGAGTCAGGGATACCCAGCGGGTGGTCGAATACGAGGCCTGCCTCGAGAACTCGCTGGGGATGTCCAAGGTGAGGACAAGAGGGTCGAGAGCAATCCCCACGGAGGGAGTAGCGAGCCACTGGACTCTATCAAACGAGACCAGTAACCACAACCACGTTGACCCCGCTTTATGAGAACGCCTCAGGGCTGCAGCTGACCCCCTCGAACGGGGCATAAGTTCTCACTTGGATTACCCGATAGGAGCTCGACCTGGGGTAGGTGACGCTCGCTCCGCTGGGAGTACATCACGGCCCCAATGTAAAAATCTATCGAAGCCCAAAAGCCCCTCTTTCATTAGAAAAGGCAACATAACCCTCGAAGGAGTCAAAGACTCCTCCAAGGGCTCGGGGCTACCCGCACGGGGGTCACTCGCGCGACCCCGCGGAAACTCGACCGACGAATGAGCCTCTACTCGAGCGCAAGCGCTCGAATAGAGACTCGGGGGCTACTATTGAGGGTATCAGTAATGGGTACCCTAACCGAAGCATATAACAAGAAAACCCGTACATGAATCGAGGCTCCTGACTCAATGCCCCCCGTTCGCACGCGCGATCACCAAAATCCGATGACGACCATAGCCTCGAACACGGAGAAAGGGTCATATAAATCAACCAAGGCTCGACTGAACGGTGACCGTCGAATACGGAACTGGCTCGTACGAAACTTCAGGCCTTGAGCGCAAGGACGCCATCCGCCGCCTGACGCCGGTACGGGAACCAGGACATTTAATGCGCATGTCGTGTTCTCACCTAACCCGACAGTCACGGGAAGCGTGATAGGCAGCAAGCACCCATCCAATCACCCCTTTTTGCAGCTTTATCTTTTTAGAAGAGTCAGAGTAAGGCTGAGCGCAGTAAGATGGAAGGAACGTCATGTCACGGCCCCCCTCGAGATGTCCGAAGTCAGCGCTCCGTTCAGCAGGGCTTTGCGCGGCATCAGACCCTCGAGCGGGCACGTTCCTTCCCAGAGAAGAGTCAGGCGATGAAAGATGGCACCTCAACCACTCTGACACGACTGCAGCCATGACGTATAGGCGTGCCCACGGTTAAGCCAGTCCAGGACAGCGTGCAGGAGCCAAATTTAGGGGCACGCATAATCATCACCCAAGTACTGTGGAACTGGATGGCTCGAGTCAACACCGGTACGGAAGCCTCGAGTAGGTCAGCGCGCCACGCCCCTATCGACCCCTATTTTATCACTTACGCCATGTAACCTAGTTTTCCCCTTGGACTATAAAAGGGGAGGCATCGAAAGAGATACGTAAAGGAACAACAATACCCCCCCTCCATTTAGAACATAGAATCCATCACAACCCCGACTTGTATTCGCCCCTGTACAAGCACTTAGGTGCAAGATAATAGAAACATCCCCCCCCCCCCCCCGCGCTGGACATAGGGCTGTTGGGTATTCTTAACATCATTACTAAAAGTAGACTAAGTTCTAAATCTAGCAACGGTGCCAAAAATGCCAAACCTATCCCTCACACCACTTAAGCCAAGTTGTCATCCCCAGCATGATATAAGAGACGCGGTATTGAAATATGCAATTGCTCTTCTAAATAAATAATGAATGGGATCTGCAAGCGCACAGATTAATACCGATGTAGCATTTTAACTGGGAAGTATTCCAGGTATCGTTATTTATATTTTTACCACTGGGAAGGGATTAGAAATCATCACTAATGATTACAGAATAGAATATGAGATTGAGCATCTATCATTGCATGTATAATTGAGAACATTATATCTAACTCATCATACAGGGATAAGTGTCACATAAAAGATATATGAAATGATAATAGTGACAAGGATAACTAATCTGATCTAGCCACATAATAAATATGATAAGCACCTCAATTAGATACTCTAGAAAGTCATTAGCATGGTATTAGAACAAACTACAAGAATATTCCCTAAGTTATTCTCAACTATATAGTCTAGCATATCATAGTTAGTGCAAGCATACTTAGCAATCATTGCGAGACAAGACTACGCCCATGCATAGTGATATTAGCAAGGAATATGAGAAACATAGCAATCACTCCCCTGTAATAATGTTGCTCTGCCAGCGCAATACACGAGAGGGGGACTATATAAGAATCAATGAAGCTGTCACTATCACGAACTACCCCACAATCTGGCATATTGGGTACAATCGCAGATAAATACGGTATAAGCACCACGCCTACACAATATCTATCATTTACCCATGGATCCGATGGATAAACGCTATACGATCCTAAGCATGTATATAGATCGTATCTAACTAAGCCAAGTACATAACTATGATAAACTAAGAACAATATAATCTTGAATATAAGCAAGTAGAGCAAAGTCATAAGCAATATATTGAAGTAGAACAAAGTCATATTCATAATATTGAAGAACAAAGATAATTAGAAAGCAATTAGAAGCACAATTAGAGAATTACCAAGAATCCTCCTGACAGATCCGGAAACCAATCGAAGATTGACTCCTTCTAGTTCTAATCCTATGTAGCTATGCTAATCTAGATATCTAATTGATGTGGTGGCTCTAATCTTGATCAGAGGCTTCTTCTCCCTTGATGGAACAATGAATTAGGGTTGAGAGGCTCCCTCCTCCAGGGGCCAGGGGGTCTGGTTTTATAGTCCCTTCAAGTGAATATGGGCCCTTGGATCAAACTGACATAGATTGTATGGTTTAGATTCATCCTTTAGGTCGGTGGAGATCTCCCGCAAAGCAGAGTCCTGATTGGACTCAGGAGGTGGGCGGGCGCCCTGACCAACTGGGCGGCCGCCCAGGGTCTGGCCCCGTTTCGCCTCCGCTTCGGTCCCGTGGCTTCTGGAGTCTTCTAGATGTAAGATAATTGCGCAGCACGTTAATACCTTTACGTAATCCTGACATGTGGGCCTTTCTTCCATATTTCCTGATAACCCCCTGCAGAAATAGACAAACACCAAAACTCGTGGAATTCTGTCAGATAAAACCCTAAGTCTAGATCTTGATTTCATTTGGATCCTTTTCTTTATTTATTTGATAATTAAATTTGATACTTAAGGACCGTCAACAAACTCCCCCAAGCTTACCTCTTGCTCGTCCCTGAGCAAGGATAGACTCAGCTATGGATCAGAAGTTGCTGCAATATTTTTTAAAAATTTGACAGTACACATGCTTTTAAATAAGATCTCATCTCTGAGTTAGAGTAAACTGTCAAGACTTAAAACTTACTTACTTTACCTTCACCATGGGACTTGTAACTGTCACTTCTGTCTTGAGTGGTTAAAAGATAGAACAGTCTAGCCAAGTGCCATGTCTCTTATTCTTGATCAGCTATAGCTCTGGGGTTTTTGCAGATTTTCAAATAAAACTCAGAGATTCCTTGTATGATTCTCTCAGGTCTCTCTTTTGTGGTATTTTTGGATCCTTACCAAGGCATTGATGGTATATGCCTTCTCTCAAGATATGTGGTATTTGTGGTATGAGGCATAGTGATATTGCCTTCTCTCTCACCCTACTCTACTAAGGCTTTAATATCTGGAGCTCATAGGTGGGAGATAAAGTATACATACTTACAAGACATTTATTGCATAGTCAAACCATGGATCCAAAGTAACAAGTCAATAAGTTTAATCATGATGTGCATGTGTGGCGAATGAATGGTGTATGGTGATGATGGTGATAACAATGGTGAAAACAATGGTGGTGGAAGTCTAATTCTACTTTTGCTCTTTTGAGGGGATACATACCTTCCTTGCTTTTGAAACTTTATGATGAGAATGAGATGCTCTTCTTTTTCTTGTCTCTCAGGTGGGTATCTTGCACCCCTAATTCTACTGTCGGACACTTGTCCATTTTTACCTCTCATCTCACTTCTTTTTTTTCCTTTCGAGGTTCCGAGCACTTGCTCCTTTTTATTTCCTCGTATTATTCCTTTTTTTAGAAAGCACTCATCTCTTGAGATAATATAGCAAGTGGTAGTAACAATATAACTTGAGCATTTATTTCACAAGGGGAAAACAGAAATATTTTTGGTTATTCTCTCCCGGATTAGGAGTAGAATATTTTTAGGTGGTTCTGGAGATGGAATGGGTGGATATATGTGGATGGTACTTCCGGAGTAGAAGTAGCATATATGAGTGAACGTGCAAGTGAAATCTTGATTTAACCACATGACAAGCTCCTAAGGGTCTACACAGCTTGACCACACTCAATGCTCATAAGCAGTAAATAGTAAATGTGTGGCTCAAAGTCTAGCAAGCATGTATATATGGCTGTGGTAGGAATTTAAACTCTCATCATACAGGAACTCATCATGCAACATTTTAAAGATTTTCAAAGATAAATTCTTCAGAATTCTAGCATCTCTAGGAACAGATAAACAGCAGCTCAGCCTTTCCATATCATATCCGTTAACAACTTAGACTTCAGATCAAGTTTTCATCCCACAAGTTTAGGTCTAGAGCAAGCTTTAAATTATAACAGTTATGTCTAAACTTGAGAGAGAACTTAAAATGTGCAAATTAGGCAGAGCAACTATTCATCATATTCATGCTTAAGTTTTATTAGATACAGATTAGCATAGCCACTTTATTTATTAATTAAACACACTAAGTAATATATATATATAAGCATAAAATCTTTATTTGGTTTTCCCATAGTTTATGTGTATTTTAATATTCTAAAATAATATAAGTATAAAGATAGATAAAAATACTTATCGGAATAAATGGGGGTGCTCTCCCCCAAGCTGAATTTTGACGTAATTTCTCTTGATGTAGCTAGCAGGTGGCAGAGGTGTATTTGAAAGTCAGCAGCATTCTGACAGCGATTAGAATGTCCTCCGTCTGCTAGTCTTCTTGATTCTTAAATTCTGTGGAGCTCAAATAGACAACATAGCTTGTGGAACTGATTAAGTGTTAGCATAAATATCTAGCCTTTATCATGTTAAGACTCCTTAATAATTGTTACTCCCTATTTTTATATTTTTGTCTTTATAAAGCAGAAAAGATATTTATTTTATTTTTATGCCACCACAGTGAATGTATGTATGGGTTTTATGCCACTCGTCCATTCACATGGGGCTTACTATTTTTCACATTTTTATTTTCTTTTTAAGACAGTATGAGCATGTTTAACTAAGTAAACTATTTAAAATTACTGAAAGGGAAAGGATAACTACCAAGTTTACCTCTTGGCAAGGCGTTCGGTGTTTTTAAGTCCTCCGAACGGGACTCTCCATTTTCTCAATCGTCCTGAGGTTCGTTGGGTGGCGTAGTCGGTACTTCCGGCAGCGCCTCCTCTTCTTGTATAGTTATCTTCATTTTCCATACCTGACTCGGTGCTTCAATCTCCTCTAGATAATTCTGTTTAAACTCTACGTTTTCTGACCTTACAACTTCTCCTTCATAGTCTGCCCATCCGTCCTTGATGATCTGCCTCCTCTGGTTGCGGTTGCGTCTCTTTCTGACCTGCTTAGATTCTTCAACGATATAGTCAGGGTCAGTAAAATAACAGCGTACCTTCTCTGAGGGGAAGTGCATATGGACTTCTCTGGTTCCAATATAGATAATTGCTTTAACGGTGCTGAGGAACGGTCTTCCAAGGATGATGGGTGGATCATATTCATCTTCTCCCATGTCAACAACTTGAAAGTCTGTGTAGACAAAGTGATCGTCTATTTTGACTGGGACATCAGATACTATTCCTTTAACTTCTCGAAATGTCTGATCTGCCATCTGGAGTTGAATGTATGTTGGTCTTAGTGGCATGGTTCCGAACAAGAGCCGATAGGTGACTGCGGCCATTATGTTGACGCCTGATCCGGTGTCGCAAATCGTCTTGTAGAAGTTATATCCATTTATGGAGCAGTAGATGCTTGGCATTCCTGGGTCGTCTTTCTTGGTCAAAAACGGCGACTTAAGTTGATGATCTTGGCCTCCATGGACTACAGTGACCATCTTAGCTGACTCGGTCCACACTTGCTTGTTCCTGTTTCTCCTGTTGGTCCTCTTCCTTGATTTACGTCTGGATTGATCTTGAATTTGTGTAGTCTTGTTCTTGAAGAAAAATATCTCCTTCTTCCCTTTGACATAGAAACTGATCTTAGCAGCACTGGCGTAGATGATAGCTCCCGTGATGTTCAAAAATGGCCTCCCTAGGATGATAGGTGCTCTCTCATCATTTCCGGTCTCTACCACTACGAAGTCTGCTGGTGCATACAAGGTACCAACTCGGACACAAAGGTTCCTCACTATTCCTTTTGGAAAAGTTATCGTCTGATCTGCAAACTGCAAACACATGGTTGTCTCTAATAAAGGATATGTAAAGAATTTCTCATAGAGTACCCTGGGTATAATGTTGACACTGGAGCCAAAGTCACAGAGTGCTTCTGGGACATCCACCATGCCGATGGAGATCGGGATGACGGGGCGTCCTGGATCGCCTCTCTTGACCGGCAGACGGTCAGTAGAAAATTCAGTGACGGGGTTACTCCAATTACCTGCATCAAACATGTCTAGAAGATTTGCAGATTCTAATCCTTCCGGTTGTGATGGTATACCAGGGTTAGTAGTAGGAACAGCAGCAGCTATTTGATTTAACTAAGATTCAATCATTTTATTAAAGCTAATTTGATTCTTGATGGCAGTAGAGAAATTATCCATTCTATTATTTATATTTTCTAGCATTTTATCATTAGATGCCAATTTCTTAGATAGATTATCCATTAGCTTTCCTTGATTAGACACTAACTCTCTCAAAGGTGGAAAATTATTATTATTGTTGAAAGAATTGTTACCTTGATAATTACCTGAGTAGTTAGGCCTCTGTTGATTCCAACCTTGATTTTGTTGAGGACGGTTGTAGTAGTAGTTGTTGTTGTTGTTGATGTAGTTCACATCCTCAAGTATCTCAGGGCAGTGGTTGCCTGAGTGTCCAGTGTCTCCACACTCCTCACAAGTCATGTGAGAGTCGTAGATGTGCATAACTTCTTTCTTGTCTCCAGCTCTAGCGTCGAGCTTCTTCATGAGCAGGTCTAGCTTTGCAGACAGCATGTCTACCTCCTTCGGCTGATGCATACCTCCACCTCTCTTGCGTGTCTGGGTCCTCTCTTCATTCCAGCTTTGATTGGACGCCATCTTCTCCACAAGAGCTGTGGCTTGTGGTATAGTAAGTGATAAGAATGCTCCTCCAGCTGCAGCATCCATAGTCTCTCGGGCACTGTTGCTGAGCCCATGATAGAATGTCTGCATCAATAGCCAACTCTCCATTCCATGATGGGGACATTCTAGGATGTAGTCTTGAAAGCGCTCCCATGCTTCTGGAACAGATTCATCATTTTGTTGCTGAAAACTTGTAATCTTCCCACGGAGAGCATTGGTCTTGCCCATGGGAAAGAACTTAGCCAGGAAGTTTGTTGAGCAGAGTGCCCACGTAGTATTCTTCTCCTTTGTAGCGTAGAACCACTGCTTCGCTCTTCCTAACAGTGAGAATGGGAAGAGGCGAAGTAGTATAGCGTCTTTGGAAACTCCTGCTATGGTGAATGTGTTGCAAATCTCCAGGAAGTGTTGTAAATGAGCACTAGCATCTTTGTGTGCCTTCCCACAGAACTGGTTGGATTGCACCATGTTGATAAGTCCAGGCTTGAGCTCAAAGTTGCCATCGATCTCTGCAGCAGGTCCAGTGTGAATGTTGTCCGTAGTGGGAGCTGAGAACTCGCGGATTGATTTGTTCGCCATGGCTTCGAACTCTGAAGACAAGTTCCGGTGATCTTCTTGATTGGATGAAGCTTCTTGCTGAAGTGTTGATGATTTCTTTAGCTTGGCTCTCGTCTTCTTTAATAATGCTTCGGGATTGTCAACAAAATTTCCTGGAAGATGTCTTCTATTCATACATTCCCCTGCATAAGATAAAATAGAAAAATATCGGGGTAAAACTGTATGAGAGAATAGATAAGCTCAATCATATTAGTGATGCGAATGATGACTCAAAATCTTTTATTCCATTCCTGATTGGTAATCAACCTTCCCCGGCAACGGCGCCAAAAATGCTTGTTGGGTATTCTTAACATCATTACTAAAAGTAGACTAAGTTCTAAATCTAGCAACGGTGCCAAAAATGCCAAACCTATCCCTTACACCACTTAAGCCAAGTTGTCATCCCCAGCATGATATAAGAGACGCGGTATTGAAATATGCAATTGCTCTTCTAAATAAATAATGAATGGGATCTGCAAGCGCACAGATTAATACCGATGTAGCATTTTAACCGGGAAGTATTCCAGGTATCGTTATTTATATTTTTACCACTGGGAAGGGATTAGAAATCATCACTAATGATTACAGAATAGAATATGAGATTGAGCATCTATCATTGCATGTATAATTGAGAACATTATATCTAACTCATCATACAGGGATAAGTGTCACATAAAAGATATATGAAATGATAATAGTGACAAGGATAACTAATCTGATCTAGCCACATAATAAATATGATAAGCACCTCAATTAGATACTCTAGAAAGTCATTAGCATGGTATTAGAACGAACTACAAGAATATTCCCTAAGTTATTCTCAACTATATAGTCTAGCATATCATAGTTAGTGCAAGCATACTTAGCAATCATTGCGAGACAAGACTACGCCCATGCATAGTGATATTAGCAAGGAATATGAGAAACATAGCAATCACTCCCCTGTAATAATGTTGCTCTGCCAGCCCAATACACGAGAGGGGGACTATATAAGAATCAATGAAGCTGTCACTATCACGAACTACCCCACAATCTGGCATATTGGGTACAATCGCAGATAAATACGGTATAAGCACCACGCCTACACAATATCTATCATTTACCCATGGATCCGATGGATAAACGCTATACGATCCTAAGCATGTATATAGATCGTATCTAACTAAGCCAAGTACATAACTATGATAAACTAAGAACAATATAATCTTGAATATAAGCAAGTAGAGCAAAGTCATAAGCAATATATTGTAGTAGAACAAAGTCATATTCATAATATTGAAGAACAAAGATAATTAGAAAGCAATTAGAAGCACAATTAGAGAATTACCAAGAATCCTCCTGACAGATCCGGAAACCAATCGAAGATTGACTCCTTCTAGTTCTAATCCTATGTAGCTATGCTAATCTAGATATCTAATTGATGTGGTGGCTCTAATCTTGATCAGAGGCTTCTTCTCCCTTGATGGAACAATGAATTAGGGTTGAGAGGCTCCCTCCTCTAGGGGCCATGGGGTCTGGTTTTATAGTCCCTTCAAGTGAATATGGGCCCTTGGATCAAACCGACATAGATTGTATGGTTTAGATTCATCCTTTAGGTCGGTGGAGATCTCCCGCAAAGCAGAGTCCTGATTGGACTCAGGAGGTGGGCGGGCGCCCTGACCAAATGGGCGGCCGCCCAGGGTCTGGCCCCGTTTCGCCTCCGCTTCGGTCCCGTGGCTTCTGGAGTCTTCTAGATGTAAGATAATTGCGCAGCACGTTAATACCTTTACGTAATCCTGACATGTGGGCCTTTCTTCCGTATTTCCTGATAACCTCCTGCAGAAATAGACAAACACCAAAACTCGTGGAATTCTGTCAGATAAAACCCTAAGTCTAGATCTTGATTTCATTTGGATCCTTTTCTTTATTTATTTGATAATTAAATTTGATACTTAAGGACCGTCAACAAGGGCCTTCTCTTGGTCGAACCAGGATAAATCTTTGTGTCTTTCTTGCATCACGATCTGGGAAAGGGAACACGCACACAAGTTTTACTCGTTGGTGTGAGTGTATTGTTGTGCCGGAAGTTTTACCCGTGGGTAAAACACTGACAAGTAGCTCAAGCACTCTTGAAGTAGAGAGATAGGCCTTGGTTGGATGAGTGTTTGCAACTTGCTTGCCGGCTTGACATGCACTACAAAGCTTATCCTTTTCAAAGGTCAAATCCTCCAAGCCTCTAATCAATTCTTTCTTCATCAACTTCTTGAGTGTGCCCATTGCAACATGTGCTAACCTTCTATGCCACAACCAACCAAGTGAGGTCTTCGTGAATAAGCAAGTCTTGACATCAACTTCATCGGATGAGAAATCAACTACATATAAGTTGTTGTCCCGGAAGCCATTGAATACCATTTCATTGTCATCCTCCTTGGTCACTATTACTTCTTTCTTCTTGAATAAGCATTCAAAACCAAGATCACAAAGTTGTCCAACCGAGAGCAAATTGAAACTCAATGATTGCACATAGAGCACATTGGTGATGGAGTTGTCATTTGATATTGCAACTTTTCCTAAACCCTTGACCTTGAATTTTGAATTGTCACCAAATGTGATCTTCTCTTGGTTGTCAACATCTTCATCAAGAGAGGTGAACATCCGGGGATCTCCGGTCATATGTTGAGTGCAACCACTATCAATTACCCAATGTGATCCACCAGTCTTGTAGTTCACATACACACAAGAGATCAAGCTTGAGATTTAGGGACCCACATTTGCTTAGGGCCCTTGACCTTCTCTACTAGTTGCTTTGGCACCCGAATCTTCTTTGGCCTTTGCTTGTTGGGCGGCCCCATGAAGTTAACCTTGACCTTGCCGCTTTTGTCTTTCCTTGCAATGTAGTGAGCGTTGAAGGCAAATGGTCTAGCATGCTTGGGCAAGGGTGGTTGTAGTGGTGCTTTACACTCATGAGCAAAGTGTCCTTCTTGACCACACTCAAAGCATCTCCTTGGCTTTGGCTTGCTTGGTGGATCATGAGTGGCTAGAGACTTGATGAGCTTTGTTTGATGAGCCTTGTAGCCAATCCCACTCTTGTCCATCTTCATGACGGTGTTCATGAAAAGCTCACTTTGAAGGTCCTTCCCTTTTGTGAACTTGCTAACCCCTTGGTTAGATGTTCCTTCTCTATCTTGAGCTTGCTATTCTCTTGAGTTAGCTTCTTGATGATTGGGTCATTGTTGCTAGCTAACTCATCCAAGATGAATGTCTCATCTTCTTCTTGCTCGTCATACATCAAACCAAGCTTGAGATATTGATTTTCTTCCTTGAACAACTTGTTCTCATATGCAAGCTTCTTGTCTTGATCAAGTGACTCAATCACAATTGTCTTGTGCTTGGCTTGCTCTTGCAACTCTTTCTTGAGCATGACAATTCCTTCCTTGAGCTTCATAGAGTCCTCATAGCTCTCGGCCACTACCACTTTCTAGCCCTTGCAATCAACACATTTGCTTGTGCTCTCCACAAATAAGTTATCACAAGATGTGGCTACATCAAGCTTAGCAACATGGTTAGTAGCAACATGTGTTTCATCAATTGCAAGTTCATAAGCTATCTCAAGGTTGTCATAGTTTGATTTTAGAGTTGTTAGTTCTTCTTTCATTGCTCTATATCTAGTGATAAGCTCATCATGAACACTCTCAAGTTTATCATGTTTTTCTTTGAGCTCTTTTAGAGAGAGTTTGAGCTCCTTGAGCTTAGTGGTCATGATCTCATTTTGATCTCTAAGCTCGTCACTAGATTTAAGCTTTGCTATAAGTGTTTCATTTTCAAGTTCAAGCTTTTCATTTTCACTTTTAGTCTTTCTTATGACTTTTGTATATTTGTTTAGCAATTTTACAAGTTCATCATAAGAGGGTGATTCATATTCACTATCATTCTCACTACTCTCATCCTCACTTTTTACCTTCCGGTCACCTTTAGCCATGAGGCATAGGTGTGTAGAGGATGTAGATGGTGGTGAAGATGATGGTGATGAAGCATCGATGGCAATGGCGGCAACCTTCTCATCATCACTCTCATTGCCAGAGCAGTCACCACTTGAGCTCTCAATGTTGGTGAGCCAATCACCAACAATGTAGGCCTTTCCATTCTTCTTCTTGTGGTACTCCTTCTTCTTGCCACCTTTCTTCTTGTATTGCTTCTTGTCATTCTTCTTATCGTCACTTGAATCATCTTGCTCTTTATTCTTCTTCTTGTACTTGTCCTTCTTGGGCTTTGGACATTGATGAGCAAGATGACCAAGCTCACCACAATTGTAGCAATCCATCTCGGAGATGGGCTTTCTCTTGCTACTTGTGAAGAACTTCTTCTTCTTGGAGTCAAAGTTGACTCCATTCTTGTTGAGCTTCTTCAACATCTTGGTGGTTCTTCTCACCAAGAGGGAAATGGATGCATCATCATCACTTGAAGTTGATGACTCAACTTCAATCTTCTTAGCTTTGCCCTTGTGAGAAGCTTTGAGCGCCAAGTCCTTCTTGGCCGATGAGGAGCCATCTTGGGGGTTCATGTGCATATACATCTCATGAGCATTGATCTTCCCCAATATGGCCATTGGTGTAGCGGTGGAGAGATTGCCTTGATGAAGCACGGTTACTATGTGCCCATATTTCTCAATGGGAAGCACACATAGTATCTTCCTTGCGACATCCGCTGCACTCATTTGAGTGAGCCCAAGTCCATTATGCTCCTCTACAATCACATTCAAGCGAGAATACATTTCATTAGCATTTCTTTGGGAAGCATTTCAAATGTATTAAGCTTGTTCATCACCAAGTGATAGCGTTCCTCGCGTTCACTCTTTGATCAATCATGGAGCGCACAAAGTTCCTTCCATAGAGCATGGGCGGTTTTGTGGTTCCGAACGCGGTTGAACACCTCTTTGCAAAGGCCTCTAAAGATGTGGTTTTTGGCCTTCGCATTCCACTTTTCGTTCTCTTGTTCTTGTGGAGTAAGAACGACGTCTTTAGCCGGAGGGGTAAACTCTTCGGTAGCGGCTTTTAGGCACTTTGAGTCACATGCCTCAAGGTATGACTCCATCCGTATTATCCAATACGGGAAGTCATCCCCATCGAATATGGGTGGCGGTCCATCCCCGTTAGACATCTTTCTCTAGGCGGTGAAGCCTAAAAAATGAGCACTAGGTTCCGATACCAATTGAAAGGATCAAGATGCCCAAGAGGGGGGGTGAATTGGGCTTCTCTAAAAATTTAAGCAACCTATAAGCTCCAATTCAACCCCTTGTGCCTAGTGTGACTAGAGAGCTACCAGATAAAAGTTTTGCAACATAGTTCCAATCCTATTCTAGCATGGCAATTCTAAGAATGTAAAAACACAAAGTAGATGCTAGAATGTAAAGGAGTAGTGGAAGAAAGTGCTCGGTGATATTTTGTCGAGGTATCGGAGAGCTAAAGGACTTCCCAGCATCCGGTGGCACCGTCAGGTGCTCCGGGGAGTTTTACAAACTCCCTGAGTTTAAGACCGGACGCTACCCGGTGCGTCCGGTGCTAGCGTCCGGTGCTCGGGGTAGGTTTACAACCTCCCTGGGTATGGGACCGGACGCTGCCCGGTGAGTCCGGTGCCAGCGTACGGTGCCTAACCCTAAGCACCAAAGCTCTCCAACAGCTAAGGACCTCACCGGACGCACTCACAGAGCGTCCGGTGCAGCGTTCGGTGCCTACTTAGGCACCCTAACTTCGTTGAAACGCGATCGTTCCAAAACGAAGTTGGTTCCTCTCGATCTAAGGACTATCTCTGAGCTGCCTAGTGCTAGGTTTACCAAGTGTGCACCACACCTAAACTTAAAGCCTTGCCTAAGTCAAGCTACTAGATCAAAGCCCCTCTTAATAGTACGGTCAATGGAAAACAAAGTCCTAAACTAATCTAAGTGCCATTCTTCACCATATGGCACTTAGACCTAGTCTAGTCTTGACGATGTCCATCCATCCTTTGAAAACCGAAACGATTTCCACTATTAAGTAGGCATGTACAGTTCATCGAGTACCTATTACCATGACCTCACTAATGACTTTGCCTCTGCAAAACACACGTTAGTCATAGTAATCAACATTGTCATTAATCACTGAAATCACTAGGGGCCTAGATGCTCTTTCACAAGGCATGGAGCCTCTCCTCATTCTCAGCGTCGTCTTGGAAATATCGGTGACGAAGCCATGGGACACCACCTCCATAGCATAGGAGAAGCCCGAGCACACAACCGCCATTGCCCGCTTCACCCCTGTATGGAGTGCGTCCCGCACACGGTCCCTTAGAGTGGCACCCAGATAGCATAACTGGTCGACCAGGGCATCGCCTCGAGCAACCTCCCCCGCCTCATTCGTAGGCTCGAGCTACCTGGAGGTCGAGAGGTTGTTGATCACCTTCCTCAGTCGACCAGTCAAGGTGACCTCCTCCTCGAGCTGAGCCTTAGAAGATTGGGCGTCGACCTGGACAACTACCAGATCATCCTTAAGCCCTATAAAGATCGAGACAGAGAATCAGGCGATAGAAAAGAAAACGAGATCCAACAAAGAAAACAAAACAGCACGGAAGACTTACCGCAGATCTTCTCCTCAAGAGCCATATTTTCGCCAACCAGGTTGGTGTTGGTCCTTTCAATCTTCTTGAAGGAACGGGCCATCTCCGTCTTCTCGACCCGCATGTCCTCGATCAGCTTCCCCGACTATAGGATAGCTTCTTCTTTCTCTCGCAGTATTTTCTTTAGACGATCAACGTCGTCAGAAAGGCCGCGAGAGCGGTCTCGCTCTGCCTCAAGGTCCTCACGGGCCTTCTTCTCGGCCTCCTTCGTGGTGCCTCGAGCGATCTTGCTCGTCAGAAGTGCCTCCTTCACCCTGCCATAAGCACTCCGGGCGACGGCAAGGTCCGACTCCACGAGCCTCTTCTCCTTGTCTAGCTCAGCGGTCGCACCCTTATATAGCGCAACTACCTCCCATGCCTTAGCGGCCGCCTCCTCAACCGAGACGGACTGCTCCCTCAACTGGACAGCTTCCTCCTTTGCTTTCTCCGTGGCTTCTTGAGCGACATGGGAATCTTCCTCCGCACGGGAGACCATGTCATTAATACTAGACAGGGTCTTTGTTGGGCATTCTTAACGTCACTACCAAAAGTAGACCTAGTTTTCTAATTCTGATAACGGCGCCAAAAATGCCAAACCTATCCCTCATGCCACTTAAGCCAAGTTGTCATCCCCAGCATGACATGAGAGACGTGGTATTGAAATATGCAATTGCTCTTCTAAATAAATAATAAATAAGATCTGCAAGCGCACAGATTAATACCGATGTAGCATTTTAGCCGGGAAGTATTCCAGGTATCGTTATTTATATTTTTACCACTGGTAAGGGATTGCTAAACATCAATGTTTATTATGGAATGGAATATAGAATTAAGTATCTATCATTGCATGTATAATTGAGAGCATTTAACTATCTCTTTCATACAGGGACAAATGTCACATAAAAGATATAGATAAAGTATGAATGGTGACAAAGATAATTAATCTGATCAGCATAACTTAGCCACATATAAATATGATCAGCACCTCAATAGATATTCTAGCAAGTCATTAGCATAGAATTAGGACGAACTACAAGAATATTTCTTATGTTATTCTTAACTATAAAGTCTAGCATATCATAGTTAGTGCAATTATACTTGGCAATCATTGCGAGATAGGACTGCACCCATGAATAGTGATATTATCAAGGAAGATGAGAAACATAGCAATCACTCCCCTGTAATAATGTTGCTCTGCCAGCCCTATACACGAGAGGGGACTATATAAGAATCAATGGAGCTATCACTACCACGAACTACCCCGCGATCTGGCATATAGGGTACATTCGTAGATAAATGCGGTATAGGCACCACGCCTACACAATACTTATCATTTACCCACTGTACACATGGATAAACGCTATACGATCCTAAACATGTATATAATTCCTATCTAACTAAGCCAAGCATATAACTATAATAAACTAAGAAGAATATAATTGTGAATATAAACAAGTAGAGAAAAGTCATAATCAATATATTGAAGTATAACAAAGTCATATTCATAATAATGAAGAACAAAGATGAACAATTGAAGAACAATAGAGGAATTACCAAGAATCCTCTTGACAGATCCGGAAACCAATATAAGATTGACTCCTTCTAGTTCTAATCCTATGTAGCTATGCTAAACTAGAGATCTAATTGATGTGGTGGCTCTAGGGCTTGATCAGAGGCTTCTTCTCCCGAGATGGATAATGAATTAGGGTTCAGAGGTCCTCTCCTCTAGGGGCCAGGGGGTCTGCTTATATAGTCCTTCCAAGTGAATATGGGTCGTCGGATCAAACCGATATTGATTGAACGGTTCTCCTTGATCCTTTAGGTCGGTGGAGCATGATCCGCAAGATTGGTTGTGATTGGCCCCAAGGCGTGGGCGGGCGCCCAAGGGGGGAGGGCGGGCGCCCTACCCCCGAGCCCGTTCGGTCTCCTGTTCGTTCCTGTGGCTTCTGGACTCTTCTAGATGTTAGATAATTGCGCAGCACGTTAATATCTCTATGTAAACCCGACGTGTGGGCCTTTCTTCTGTATTTCCTGATAACCCCCTGCAGAAATAGACAAACACCAAAACTCGTGGAATTCTGTCAGATAAAACCCTATGTTTGGATGTCGGTTGCATTTGGATCCTTTTCTTTATTTATTTGTTGATTATATTTGATACTTAAGGACCGTCAACAAACTCCCCCAAGCTTACCTCTTGCTCATCCCTGAGCAAGGATAGACTCAGTGATGGATGAGAAGTTGTTGAAATACCTTTAAAAGATTGATGGTACACATGCTTTTAAATAAGGTCTCATCTCTGAGTTATAGTAAACTGTCAAGACTTAAAACTTACTTGTTTTACCTTTCACCATGGGACTTGTAACCGTCACTTCTGTCTTGAGTAGTTAAAAGATAGAACGGTCTAGTCAAGTGCCATGTCTCTTATCTTTGATCAGCTATAGCTCTGGAGTTTCTGCATATTTTCAAATAAAACTCAGAGATTCCTTGTATGACTCTATCATATCTCTCTTTTGAGGTATTTATGGATCCTTACCAAGGCAGTGATGGTACATGCCTTCTCTCAAAGTATATAGTATTTGTAGTATAAGGCATAGTGACATTGCCTTCTCTCTCACCCTACTCTAATAAGGCTTTTGATATCTGGAGCTCATAGGTGGGAAATAAAGTATACATACTTACAAGACATTTATTACATAGTCAAACCATGGATCCAGAGAAACAAGTCAATAAATCAAATCAAGATGTGCATGTGTGGCGAATGAATGGTGTATGGTGATGATGGTGATAACAATGGTGAAGTCTAATTCTACTTGTTGCTCTTTTGAGGGGATACATACCTTTCTTGCTCTTTTGAAACTTTCTGAGGAGAATGAGATGCTCTTCTTTTTTCTTTTTCTTTCCTCTCAGGTGGGTATATTGTACCCCTGATTCTACTGTCGGACACTTGTCCATTTTACCTCTCGTCTCACTTTTTCTTTCTTTCGAGGTTCCGAGCACTTGCCCCTTTTTATTTCCTCGTATCTTTTCTTCTCTTTTTTTAGAGCACTCATCTTCTGAAATAATATAGCAAGTGGTAGTAACCAAGATAACTTGAGCATTTATTTCTCAGGGAAAAACAGAAATATTTTTGGCTATTCTCTCTCGGATTAGGAGTAGAATATTTTTGGGTGGTTCTGGAGACGGAAATGAATGGATGTATGTGGATGTGTACTTTCGGAATAGAAGCAGCATGTGTGAGTGAACGTGCAAGTGAATCTTGATTTAACCACATGACAAGCTCCTAAGGGTCTACACAGCTTGACCACACTCAATGCTCATAAGCAGTAAAAAGTAAATGTGTGGCTCAAAGTCTAGCAAGCATGTATATATGGTTGTGGTAGGAATTTAAACTCTCATCATACAGAAACTCATCATGTGATATTTTAAAGATTTTTAAAGATAAAATTCTCCAGAATTCTAGCATCTCTATGAACAGATAAACAGCAGCTCAACCTTCCCATATCATATCTGTTACTAACTTAGACTTACGATCAAGTTCTCTTCCCACAAGTTCAGATTTAGAGCAAGCTTTAAATTATGACAGTTATGTCTAAACTAGAGAGAGAACTCCAAATTTGAAAATTAGGCAGAGCAACTATTCATCATATCCATGCTAGAGTTTTATTATTAAGATTCAGTTTAGCATATCCACTTTATTTATTTATTAAGCACACTAAGCAAAAGATATATATATGTATATAAGCACAAAATCGTTATTTGGTTTTTCATAGTTATGTATATTTCTATTTTAATATAGTATAAGTATATAGATAGAAATACTTAGCGGGATAAATGGGGTGCTCTCCCCCAAGCTGGATTTTGACGTAATTTCTTCTGATGTAGATAGCAGGTGGCAGAGGTGTATTTGAAAGTCGGTAGCACCCTGACAGCAATTAGAATGTCCTCTGTCTGCTAGTCTTCTTGATTCTTAAATTCTATAGAGCTCGAATAGACAACAAAGCTTTGTGGAACTGATTAGGTGTTAGCATAAATATCTAGCCTTTATCATGTTGAGCCTCCTCAATAAATATTACTCTCTATTTTTATATTTTCATTTTATAAAGCAGAAAAAATATTTATTTTATTTTTAAACCACCACAGTGAATGTACTTATGGGTTTTATGCCACTTGTATACTCACATGGGGCTTACTAGTTTTAACATTTTTATTGTTTTTTAGGAAAGTACGAACATGATTAACTAAGCAAACTATATGAAATAATTGAAAGGAAAAGGATAGCTACCAAGTTTACCTCTGTGCAAGGCGTTCGGTGTTTTTAAGTCCTCCGAACGGGACTCTTTGTTTTCTTAGTTGCCTTGGGATTTGTTGGGTGGTGTAGTCGGTGCTTCTGGTGGCGCCTCTTCTTCGTGTAAAGTTACCTTCTCTTTCCACACCTGACTCGGTGCTATGGTCTCCTCAGGATAATTCTGTTCAAGTTGTATGTCTTCAGACCCTACCACTTCTCCTTCATAGTCTGCCCATCCATCCTTGATGATTTGCCTCCTCTGGTTAAGGTTGCGTCGTCTTCTTCTTGTCTTGACCTCCTTAGAGTCTTCGACTATATAGTTAGGGTCAGTAAAATAGCGGCGTACATTCTCTGAGGGGAAGTGCATATGGACTTCTTCGGTTCCAATGTAGATGATTGCTTTAACGGTGCTGAGGAACGGTCTCCCAAGGATGATGGGTGGATCGTACTCATCTTCTCCCATGTCAATAACCTGAAAGTCTGTATGGACAAAATAATTGTAACACCCCAGTGTTATGGTTGCATCAATCATGTGCATAGCATGAGCATCATCATCCACTCAAAGCATATCATGATCATCATCTATCTTGAGCCATGCCATTCTATGCAAAAATGTGATTTAAATTGTTTAAATAGGCTTCCTATGCTTATGTTTGAGTGAATCATGCTTGTGTTTGTGCTCTATGCTTTGGTAATTAGTTTATCTATGCTTAACTTAACTTTGGGAACAATGTTAAAGCTGATCACTTCTCCAAAATATGCCTTTAAGTCATACTTGTGTAAATAGGTCCTAGAAACCTCTTTTGCTTAGGCTTTTAAAAAGTGTTTCATAAAATGTTTGCATGTCAAAACTTTCTACAGAAAAGTTGTAGCAAATTTTATAGGGAACAAAAGCTGTTTTCTGGCCATCTCATGAAAATGATCACAAATAGCTCAAAAGTGACCCACAAGGCAGATTTGGGGCTGTTTCCAACACTTAGAAAATTTTCTAAGTCTGGGAACAGAAACAGTTTGCTTGATCGGTTTTGAAAACTTTATACCTCTCGATCCATGCCAATCTAGCTTTTGCTCCAGTTGACAAAGTTGTAGATCACGGCTAGTACTCCAACTTTGTCAACTACGCCATCTCCTAACTCGCTCTGGTTTGGGAGCTAATCGTCGACGAAGTTGCTCTGTCAGTCGGTGATCGCGAGTTTCGATTCAGAGCTGAGCTCGCCGGCGTGGATGTCCCGATCGACACCTGTCCACCAGATGTTGCCCGTACGCCGGCGATGGCCCCGCTCGTCAGCTCCCAGCACGCGCATGACGTCCACGGCGACGCCCCGAGCAGAGTGGACGCACCCACTCTCGTTTTCCTCGCCCTCTCGCGCCTGTAACCCGCCCGCAGCGAGCTCACCGTCGCGAGCTCACTCCGGTGAGCTCGTGCGCGTTCCTTGCTGCGCCTTTGTCCACCAAACTTCACCCAAAGCTCCGCCGTGAACCGCTCTCCATTCTCCACCCACCATCTCGCCGTGAAATCCACCGGTGAGCCGCCATTCCCTTCTTCCCCCAAATCGGGTCGCCATGACCATCTTTTCGGTCGAGCCCAATGCCGAGCTCTGTGAAGCCGCTCGTCGTCTCTGGTTAGGTTCTAGAGGTAGAGTAGGTTCTGAGCGAGCGTTTGCGCCTATTGGAGGACGCTCTACCGAACTCTCCATCGCCGGACACGACGCGCAGTGCCGCCGTGTTTCCGCCGAAGATGGGTGCTCTCGTGGCCAGCGTGTTCCACGAGGTTTCAAGCCAAGCCACGTACCTAGGAAGCTTCGCCGTAGTCCGCTGGTGCTGTAGAATGTCTTAGGTCACGCTCTACCGGCCTGAGGTCTCCGGCGTAACGCCGAGCACCTCCGCCGAGCCGCCATCGTCGACGGTGAGCCCCTTTCGGTGGCTCCGCCGTGGGGAAAAGGGGGTTAATCGAGTCGCTAGAGTCTGGGGATAACGTTGGTGCCCTTGGTTTGGCCGGAGACCTCGCCGTCGCGGAGAAATCGCCGGCGAAAGTCGCCTCGGCCGTGAGGAAGAAGAACCTGACAGCTGGGGTCCACTGTCAGTGTCACCTCTTTCCCTCCTTTTCTTTTATTCAAATTCCTGATTTTTGACTTTCTTGCAAAAATCATATCTCTTGTTTCTGAGATCCAAAAATTATGAAACTAATTTTGTGGTATTCCTTGAGATGGCTAGTTTTTAATAAAAATATAAAATGAACCATGTTTTCTGGGAAAATATTTATTAAGGATTTAATCTTGTTATTCATGGATAAATTCATATCTCTTGCTATACTGTTTAGTTTGCTCTGAAAATTTTATGGTAGCCTCTGTATGGTATTAGAGTGCTTTGGTAAATATTTCATGATTTTTGGAGTACTGCAGTTTTGATATGTAATTTATGATTGAGATTTGGCTTGTTTCCTTGATTAATTTATATAAAATAATTGGTGCTTATGCTGGTGCTCTACTTTGGTAGTAAACATGTTTATGGTATTCCTCATATGTAAATAATTTGAAATCTGTTGTTTGACACCATATAAGTCATGTTTCTGAATTTGTGAAATAAACACTTGGGCACATGTTAAATACATATCTTGAAATTGGTATGTGCAATTGCGGTGAAATTTTGATGGTGAAGCTTTGGTGCTTTACTTGTGTTCCTGTAATTTTTGTAGATTTTTCTGAGCACTTTGACTAGGCATCTTGTAATTATGCCTCTTTCTAGAATTAATTAATAAATGCCTTGTTAAGTATATGTTTGAGGTTTATCATCTGATGTTCTGGTAATCTTGTGATATGCTTGTGCTCTTAAGCCTTGTGGTTGGCCTAGTTTATGTTTTGGTTATGCCATCAAATAATTAATTATAGGGTTAAAGGCTGTTCTGGACAGCAAGGGAGCAATTTAACTTTGCTTAATGATAATTTGGTTTTCTGGGAAACTTGTCTAAATCAAAGTTGTTGTAGACTTATTGAGCTAGCTGTGGTTTAAATTTGGGATCATTTGGTCCAGTAGTTTAAACGTTATGGCTGTTCGAAGTTAGGTTCCAGAAATAGGTGCTCTCTGTTTTTCTCGGACAGAACCTGGAACTTTGTGTAAATGATTGGTTCATTGTATGAATCTTGCTGTGATGTTAAAAGATGATTGGTAGGAAATTTCATAAGCTTTCCATAATGTCCTCACTCAAGTGTGTGGGACCTTTGTAGCAATAGTTATGAACTGTTTACTGAGCTGTTCTGTTTGTGTGCTTGCTGTTATAAGTTGACTTGCTTAGTTTGTTGATTCCTGTGATTTTTCTTGTAAGTTAACTTAGAAGTTTACTCCGTAAATGAGTGTCCAGTGAGTCACTTGTGTTGTCAAGCATTCATTCTTTGTTGTGCACCTTCTCATTCACCGAGCATGCAATAGGTGCAACAGACGTGGCAGCCTCCTTCGATCTGCAAGTGAACCCCCGAAGGCTAGGAAGGCAGCCATGAGGTGGAGGTCCAGCAAGTCGGACCCGAGGAGCCAGAAGAAGAGGTTGAGTGCCCAAGTCACGAGCCAGCTTCGTTCGTGAAAGGCAAGCCCCGGAGCATTCTAAGTCTCCCTTTACTTTCGAAAGTTTATTTAATATGTTATATCTATTATTGCATTAAGTATAGGAGTTGTGATGAAAACCTTTGCTGCACTTTATTCCATCCTTGTCCAGATACTTTACCCTACCTTGGTTATAGAGTTAGGATCGGGTAGTTGCTTAGCTATGCTTAAACGGTAGAAGTCAGGTGATTTCCTCTCACCTGCGCGATATAGGGTTGTGTCGGGTCACGATGGTCTATACGTGCTATCGTGGATGTAACCTGATTAATTTGACTTAAGCCGGGCGGAGTTTTGCAAGTTTGTAGTAACTCCGTCTGTGGCAGCTAAGGACCGATCGTTGTACGTCCTCTTGTCATGTTGAACGCATGCCTAACACTTAGTTGGCCGGATAACTCGTTCCGACCGCGAAGCCGAGTAGTATGACTCAGGCCGGAAGACCGGCAAGTATAAAGTGCGCACTACCGGAGGAAGTGCGGTGTGCGGGGGACCATTGGCGTAAGCCCAAAGGCAGGTGAGTTAAAATTCCTGACCTCCCTGGCAGAGTGGTAGCCCTGGGAGTGCGGCGCTGATCAGAGCCGCGATTCCTGAGTCGTACCAAAGGTGACCCGTTGGCTCTCCGACGTGGGATGCTTGGGTGAGTGCTAGGAATAACCCTCCAGCTGGATAGGAATTCGATTCGAATCGCCGTCTCTCCCGGTTAGTGAGAACTTGACAGAGCAGCGGCAAACGTAGCATTCACTAATAAACTTGGTTCATGATAATGATGATAGCAAAGAAGGCATATGGTGATTTTGATATGGTTATTATTGGTTGTAATAATCAAGTGATGTGTTGTAGTACAGGTGCTATTCTAGTGGTAGGTTGATGATAAATAAATATGATGCTCTTACATTGGGTTAGTCCTAATAATAGCTTTTGGCAAATGTTGAGTCAACCAGCTCCACTTGATATTTATCCTTGCATGATCCTTGGTGTCTTTTATGTTTTACTAGACGGGTAAGTCTAGCTGAGTACATTCTCGTACTCAGGGTTTATTCCCACCTGTTGCAGATGACATCTTTTATGACGGCTTCTGCAAGACATGTCTCCATCCCGCCAGGGATGAGGACTAACCGTTGGGCACGGTTCTCTAACAAACTCGTACCTGTTGCTTTTGGAAGGATGGCGTAGACTCTGGCAATAACAAAAACTGGAGAACTGAACTTTGGAACAAGTGTGTGTAATTATTTTGCTTCCGCTACTTCAAACTTGTGTTGTAATAACTTAATAACTCCGATGTGGTGCCGCTTCGACGGCAATGAATGACTATGTAACATTCACTGTGTTTATGTTGAACTATTATGATCTTGGTTCGTTGCGAGTTGGTTTGAAGTCCTTCGTGATTTCGATTGACTACCGGGATTATATGGGCTCAAGTTTGGAAACTTGATTGCTTGCCGATCGTTTCTACACTTGAACTCTTATAATTTGGTCGGTTCTGTGACAATGATCGTCTATTTTGATAAGGACATCAGTTGGTATACCTTCAACCTTTCGGAATGTCTGATCTGCCATCTGGAGCTGAATGTATGTTGGTTTTAAGGGCATGGTTCCGAACAAGAGCCGATAGGTGACTGTGGTCTTTATGTTGACGCCCGATCCGATGTCGCAAAGTGTCTTGTAGAAGTTGTACCCATTGATGGTGCAATATATGCTTGGCATACCTGGGTCATCCTTCTTGGTCAGGAACGGTGACTTGAGTCGACGATCTTGACCTCTGTGAACTGCAGTGATCATCTTAGCTGACTCGGTCCACACTTGCTTGTTCCTGTTCCTCCTGTTGGTCCTCCTCCTTGGTTCTTGACGGCATTGCTCTGGGATTTGTGTAGTCTTGTTCTTGAAGGAAAACATCTCCTTTCTCCCCTTGATGTAGAAACTGATGTTGGCAGCACTAGCGTAAATGACAGCTCCCGAGGTGTTCAGGAATGGCCTCCCTAAGATGACGGGTGCCCTCTCATCATTACCAGTCTCTATCACCACGAAGTCTGCTGGGGCGTATAAGGTACCAACTCGGACACAGAGGTTCTTCAATATTCCCTCTGAGAAACTTAACGTCTGATCTGCAAACTGCAAACACATGGTTGTTTCTAATAAAGGATATGTAAAGAATTTTTCATAGAGTACCCTGGGTATAATGTTGACACTAGAGCCAAAGTCGCAGAGTGCTTCTAGGAAGTCCACCATGCCAATGGAGATCGGGATGACGGGGCATCCTAGATCGCCTCTCGTGACCAGCAGAAGGACAGTAGTTACTACAGTGACAGGGTTACTCTAGAAGTTACCTACATCAAACATGTCTACAAGATTTGTAGGTTCTAATCCTTCCGGTTGTGATGGTATACCGGGGTTAGTAGCAGGAACAGCAGTAGCTATTTGATTTAACTGAGATTCAATCATTTTATTAAAGCTAATTTGATTCTTGATGGCAGTAGAGAAATTATCCATTGTATTATTTATATTTTCTAGCATTTTATCATTTGATGCCAATTTCTTAGATAAGTTATCCATTAGCTTTCCTTGATTAGACACTAACTCTCTCAGAGGTGGAAAATTATTATTATTATTGTAAGAATTGTTACCTTGATAACTACCTGAGTAGTTAGGCCTCTGTTGATTCCAACCTTGATTTTGTTGAGAACGGTTGTAGTAGTAGTAGTTGTTGTTGTTGATGTAGTTCACATCCTCAAGCATCTCAGGGCAGTGATTGCTTGAGTGTCCAGTATCTCCACACTCCTCACAAGTCATGTGAGAGTCGTAGATATGCATGACTTCCTTCTTATCTCCAGCTCTATCATCGAGCTTCTTCATGAGTAGGTCTAGCTTGGTAGATAGCATATCTACCTCCTTGAGCTGATGCATACCTCCACCTCTCTTGCGTGTCTGGGTCCTCTCTTCATTCCAGCCTTGGTTGGACGCCATCTTCTCCACAAGAGCCGTGGCTTGTGGTATGGTGAGTGATAGGAATGCTCCTCCAGCTGTAGCATCCATGGTCTCTCGGGCACTATTGCCGAGCCCATGATAAAACGTCTGCATCAGTAGCCAGCTCTCCATTCTATGATGGAGACATTCTAGGATGTAGTCTTGGAAGCGCTCCCATGCTTCTGGAACGGATTGATCATGTTGTTGCTGAAAACTTGTAATTTTCCCACGGAGAGCATTGGTCTTGCCCATGGGAAAGAACTTAGCCAGAAAGTTCATGGAGTAGAGTACCCACATAGTATTCTTCTCCTTTGAAGCATAAAACCACTGCTTCGCTCTCCCCAATAGTGAGAATGGGAAGAGGCGAAGTAGTATATCATCTCTGGGGACTCCTGATATGGTGAATGTGCTGCAAATCTCTAGGAAGTGTTGGAGATGAGCACTAGCATCTTCATGTGCCTTCCCACAGAACCGGTTGGATTGCACCATGTTGATAAGTCCAGGCTTGAGCTCAAAGTTGCCGTCGATCTCTGCAGCAGGTCCAGTGCGGATCTTGTCCGTAGTGGGAGCTGAGAACTCACAGATCGATTTGTTCGCCATGACTTCGAACTCTGAAGACAAGTTCCGGGTGAAACTTCGGTGATCTTCTTGATTGGATGAAGCTTTGTGCTGAAGTGTTGATGATCTCTTCTTGAGCTTGGCTCTTGTTTTTCTGAATAACGCTTCGGGATTGTCAACAAAATTTCCTTGAAGATGTCTTCTATTCATACATTACC